>NC_143055.1:136096439-136247954 GCF_052426305.1 Pelodiscus sinensis | reverse complement strand
GGACCCCCTGGAGTGGCACCTCCATGGCACAGTACATGGGGCACCATGAGTCCCCCCCCCTCAGTTTCTTATTGCTACCTGTGATGAGCTGGAATGTTCTGCTGCCTTGTGCTAGTGTTGTTACTTGTTCTGCCTAATGGCCTTTTCCCCCTTAGCAGCCCAAACAGGACTTTGCCTGAGGATGGAGCGTGCCCCAGTCTCCAGGCTTTACGTTATGGGACTGCTCTAGGCATCCCATGCCCATCAGCAATGCTTATACTAGCTGCCTGCATTGTCTGGGAGAAGGACACGCTTGCCACAGGTGCTGTACATATGAGTTGATATCCAAGGCAAAAAGGCTAAGAGGCATTCAGCTCCAGCACTCTTGACGGAGTCAGCATTAACTCTGGCTCTGGAGCAAAGATCTGACTTGGCCCTGAGCACCATGGCATTGGTGCGGAGTTGAGGAGGTGAACTCAAAATATACGACCTTCATATGGGGGAAGTCATCACATTGAAGCCACGAGCAATTGGGAAGTGCCCTTGTTCAGATTCATGAAATGGCCCACTCTTGGAATGGAATACTTTATTTACCTTTCAAACTTTAATTAAGGGGGAAGAAATTAGTTGAAAACATAAACCAGATTCTAACTGTTGTCGAGTTCTCTAGTAAACTTTTTGTTTCCTCCTTCATCTTAACAGCAGCTTTGCAGCCCTCAGAATGTGAATTGCAGAGACTTAGAGGGACGTCATTCAACACCACTGCACTTTGCTGCAGGTTACAACCGTGTATCTGTAGTAGAGTATCTGCTACACCATGGAGCAGATGTGCATGCCAAAGACAAGGGGTAACTTTTCAGTATTGTTTCTTCTTAACCAAGGCTCCTCATATTCATCCCGGGAGAAGAGAGTTAATGGTCTTCTAAGTAATATTTAGCTCTCTGGTTGCACCAGTATCAGAATAATAGATGATAGCATTATAGTTGGGTTAACTTTACTCCTTTAATCCATGCTGCTTTTGTCTTCTCTGTTCTCTTGTTTGTTCATTCTGCTTAATAGCAGTTTTTCAGATACTTTGGAAGATTTGAAAGTAGCTTTTAAGTTGTGTGATGTGAAATAGCCAGGGTGAGCTCTGTACATTTTTCTCATCTTCCTAGGTGATTTATACTAATACAGAAAGCTAACTGTTGAGACACATTCCCCCCCCCCTTTTAAATCAAACTGTTTGGAAAGGATCGAAAAATTACACAACCACTGTATTATTTGTAGCCTTCCCAGGTAGTTTGATATAAAAGGGGGAAGATGTCCCAGTAGTTAGAGAAACCAATAGAAGTTAACTTTCTATATTAATATAAACCACTTATAAAGAAGAGAAAAATGACCAGAGGGTCAAGGTAAGATTCAGGTCCTAAATGTCCTGAAGTTTCAAGCTCCTTCCACATGAAATTGAGTACATTCTTCTCCTCCCCCCATCCCCATTACATGTGCAGGACTCAAACTAACCATATCAGATGGGACTGTAGCCACCCGCTATATCCATTTTTGAACATTTACACCAAAGCATCGAAAGTCAACATTATGGCAGTGATTCTTGCAACATATGGGAATTGTTAGCAATATTGCTATGACCTGTTGATAGCAATTATGAATGATAACAATTGGTCAAACAGCATCAGTTAGGAACATTATCAGGAGCCAAAGAACCCTTTTCATTTGCTTCCTGGAAAAGCAATGTTCATTTCTTAGGTCCCTCAATAGCAGGGCTGTGAAATTGGGGATACTAAAAGGTGCTGGTAGCCTCAAAGGAAACAATTCAGTTTTGCTCACTGGAACTTTGTAAACTTGTATTTGAATTTGGCTTCCTGTAACAATTAAAACTTTTTCCCCCTGTGATTAGCGGCTTAGTACCCCTGCATAATGCCTGTTCATATGGACACTATGAGGTGGCTGAGCTATTAGTGAGGCATGGGGCCTCTGTCAATGTGGCAGACCTGTGGAAATTCACCCCTCTGCATGAAGCAGCAGCAAAAGGAAAGTATGAAATCTGCAAGCTCCTTTTAAAAGTAAGTCATTTACAATTGCCATATGTATGGTTCAGTGTGTATTCTATTATGTTAAAGATCTGAAACAAAGATCATTTTATTATTTTTCTGAGAGTTAATTTGAATCCATTTTCGTGTTAAGTTTTACTGTGATACTTTGGAACAACCTTGGCAGCCTCCAATGTTGATAAAACAAAATTGCATTTGAGAGTCTGACACCCTTTACAAAAGTATACAAATACGTGAGATGCAAACAGTATGTGGGATTTGCACCAAGATGTCTAACCAGTAGTAAGAGGAAGAAATTAACAGGGAGAAAACTGCAAACTTGCTTATTTCAAACATTCTTATTAAGGTTTAATATTAATATTAATCAGTGTTAGGCCCAAGGAAATCGTCTCAACTGTACCTGGGGCCAAGGGCTGTCTTATGCTATGTACTCCTCTAGATGACGGGCAGGGCTGCTCCGCTGGTGCTAACCGCGATGTTCAGCTGCTCTGAACGTTGCCGTATGACGCAGCGGGCAATATGTTGGCTATGGGCAGCACCTTGTCTGGTGCTGCTCTGTCGCTGGCAGGATGCCACAGGAGCTGCTCCGTGGTTCTCCGTAGTGGGAACGTGAAGGGAAGAGCGGACTGTCGGGGTTCCTCCCCTGGACTTGGCTTTGCTAGAGAATTCCATCACTGCCCCTCCTGTTGTGAGTGCTACATTGCAGGGCATCAGCATTCAGCCTCCTCCATCCCTTCTGGGGCCAGCCCACTGGGACCTATTCCACGGGGCCAGCGGCAGAGCTTGGTGGGAACTGTAGTCCCCCCATTGGAGAGACTGTTCCAAAACCTTTTAAAATATGGATCACATAAATCAACAACTTTGTATTGTATGCAAATATAGACTTAAGTTTTGGAACAAGAAAAGATTTTGTGGCAGTGCCACTGCTTAGAAAGCACAACACTCAGACGCTGCGGTAGCTCAAAACTAAATGATTGGAGAGCAGGAGGAAACCTGCACAACCTATAGAGAGGGTTGCCAAAGGGTTACAGGAGTACTGTCAGATTGTAAAGGGTTGCCTTTACAATGCCTGTGCTTTCAGATTACACTAGCACCTCAACTGTGAAAAAGACCACATGCAGCGTAAAACAATTGCTTTAACAATCATGCAGTTGCAAAACTCGTGAACTATGCTAATCTGCGTAGTGTATAGATGCAGTGTACGTTTACAGCATCACAATTTTCTAGTATAGATAAGGTTTTTCGGACCTGTACGCTTGCTCTGTAGATGAGTTGTTTGAGTTGAGGTTTCATAATGTGCATTCTGTACAGTTGGTATCCACTAAAGTACATGGCTGTTAATTCATTGTAATGGGTTGCCAGAATCTCACGAGCTGTGAGAGCACTCCCTGGGGTGTGCTGCAGAGTGCAGCCCATGGACTGACATAGCTGTGTGCTAGGCTCCTGTGTTTGTGGCAGTAATGTAACATTGTGATTTGTAGCATGGAGCAGATCCAACAAAAAAGAACAGAGATGGTAACACTCCACTAGATCTGGTGAAGGAAGGAGATACAGATATTCAGGACTTACTGCGGGGAGATGCTGCCTTGCTAGATGCTGCCAAAAAGGGTTGTCTGGCAAGAGTGCAGAAGCTGTGTACACCAGACAATATCAATTGCAGAGATACCCAAGGAAGAAATTCAACACCATTACATCTTGCAGGTAAGTGATTTGCCAGAGCGTGTAGCCTCTCATCACAATTATGTAACACAATCATCAAAAGCCAGAGCATCTTATCAGAAACGGACATAGTAAGAGTTTTATAGCAAGTTGTCTTGGTTACCATGCCAGCAGCTGTGTAGATGTGTTACAGGAAGACAGGCGCTTGTAAAAGAGGTGCCTTTGAGCTCTAAAAATCAAATAGTTTTAGCTTTCCCACCTTTCCACTTTTTTGTTAGTGCTACTGATGCTTTTTTTTTCCCTCTTTATAGCCGGCTATAATAACCTGGAAGTAGCTGAATACCTCCTAGAGCATGGTGCTGATGTTAATGCTCAAGACAAAGGAGGGCTAATCCCCTTGCATAATGCAGCATCCTATGGAGTAAGTAAAAGCATTTGTACTTCTGATTTACAGTGCTAAGCTTCTAGTAATTTTGTAATATTTTTAGCATACAACGTAAGGGGAAGTCTTATCTTGAGCTAAGTTGGGTCTCTAGCTGTGAGAGAATTACTGGCCCAACTCACTATTATATCATACTCCCGCGGTCTTGGTGACTTTCTTTAAAAGGCCTACAGTTGGACTAGGAGGGGGGATGTAGTTGGTGCTATTCTGTACAGGGTCCCTTACAGCAGTTTTGGAATATCATTGGCACAGTAGCTGATATGGCAAGCACAACATTCACAGCAAGTTGGCATAATGTTTGGCATCCCAAGAAATCTCTCCTTTAGTTGTAGAAATAGGCAAAGATTGAGATTGTGATTAAGAGTCTGAGTGGGAAGGAAGAGAGAACAGGGTCTGTGGACCAAACCGAAGCTCATTGTGGAGAAGCATGATTAGCTGGAGCAGTCTGTTAGCGATCTCCCTTCCCTCCCACCTCACAAAGCAACATTGACTTCCAGAGAATCAGGCATATGCATATCTGCCCAGATGGAACATGGACCTTTTCCTAAAACACTGCATGCCATTCCACCTTGTGGGTGAGCTCATTCAGCTAGCGAAATATGGCTACGAGTGCAGGAGGAGGAATGCCCACGTTCATATGCCCATTGTTTACAGGATTTTCAGCCCTTGACTGGAGGGAGAGTTATTGTGACGTGGGCAGTTAGGTGGTGGAGGTAGGTGTAAATAAAGGGAGAGGATATGAAGAGGCTCTCTGAATGCCCATGTTATCATCATGTAAAGGAAACAAAGATGTGGCTTAACACACTGCAGGCTTATGGCTTCTGCCTTACTGTACCCTGGAGCAGTTTCTCTACACCACAATGATAAAAGTATTGTTTTTTCAGCATGTGGATATAGCAGCGCTCTTGATTAAATACAGCACCTGCGTAAATGCAACGGATAAATGGGCATTCACACCGCTGCATGAAGCAGCACAAAAAGGAAGGACACAGCTATGTGCTCTGCTTCTAGCTCATGGAGCAGATCCGACCATGAAGAACCAAGAGGGTCAAACACCGTTAGACCTGGCAACGGTAAGTTCATATTGCAAAGCACCAGAAACTGCTATAAAGAATTGGCTGTATGCATTGAATGAAGCTCAGTGCTTCCACTATGCCCATGGTCATCAGCCTTCTCCTTCCTATGATTTGGGAAGGGTAGGGGAGTCAGGACTTGTTGATGTCTGTGCATGATCCTTCTCTTGGTGGCAAGCCCATGCGCAACACGTAGGATGAGATTTGAATGTCTCCTAGTTAAGGTTTAAAGAATCTTCCCATTTTAAATTCAGTTTCATTCCCAGCCTTTCAATTTTACCAAAACAGAACCGGCCTGAAATGTTCCGGGTGCCAGTGGCGGCCAGCACACACTTCGTTTACTTGCACATTTCCAGGGGGATGGATGAGACTTTAAGGAAGTATGAAACATAACATAATGTCCAAACCACGTGGCTAGAATGAGAGAACTCCTCCAAGCTTCTTGTTATCTGCAGATCTTCTTGAATACTTACTTTTGACATATTGGGTTTTATTGCTGGCAGGATTGGTTAAAAGTAGTTTCCACATATATTATAGGGAACATAAAGTTTATGAATTCCAGGTGACCCCCATTATTGATGGTTGCCAGACAGGAAATGGCACAGAGAGAAATGTATAATAAGTTTGGAATAGGAGTGGGAGGGAGTAGGAGAATTTGAGTCACTTTAGGGGGTGAGGAGGCTGGTCTGATTGGAAAACAGACTTATGGAGTGGTCTAGACACCATTCCCCAAAGAAATCCACTTTACATAGTCCCTCTGTACCTCCACACACTGCTGTCCAGTAATCCTGGAACACAGTGACTCTGAAAAGGGCGTTAGGGATCATTGGGAAGCCAGCTGAGCATCAGATCCCTGTAAGCTGAGCATGTAGCAGCTGCCCAGGTCATTAGCAGAGTGCTCACAGGCAGCAGCAGAAGAAGATCACGTTGGTGTAAGAGGGTGCTCTTACCCTTGTGCACAGCATTAGTGAGACTAAAGTGGATATCATGTCCGTACCTTTTAAAAGAATATTGAAAAATTGGAGAGGTTCAGCGAAGAGCTACAAGGAGTATTTGAGGTCTGGACAGCTTGATTTACAGGGAGAGATTTAAGGTCAATTTAAGTTTATCCACAAGAATATCAAGGGGGGTGACCATGCTGGACAAGTATCCACACGGGGAAGAGATTATTAATAGTAGAGATTTTTTCTACTTAGCAGGCAAGGGCATAATGACATCTAAGGCCTGCAAGCTGGAGCTAGACAAATTCAGACAAGAAAGAAGGTGCATGCATTTAGTAAGAGAGAGGCTACCAACCTTTGGAACAGATTACCAAAGGAAACAGTAGATTCCTCATCTTTGGAAGTCATTACAATCAAGACTGGACATCTTCCTATGGGCTTATCTAAAGAGGCTGTGTCTCCAATACAGCTGGGTGACTAAAACACCAACCTGAACACCCAACTGAGAATCGCCAGTGTGGGCAGCCATGTGTTGGCAGGGTACGCCTGACTGCTGTCACAGCAGGAGCCCTTGCGGGGGCTGGCGTAGTTACAGCGTCGGGAGAGCTCTCCTGTCGGTTCAAAGCAGCTGCACTGCTGCAAGCTCTCTGACATAACCACTGCCCAGGTGTGTGTTGAGACCAGCCCATGAACTGGTCTCCGGCTCAGCCGGCAGTGACAGAGTGAGGGAGGAGTTACATGGCGGAACTGTCCGCTCTGCTATGCACATGTGAGGAGTTGTTACAGTGGCCCTTTCTGGCCTTAAAATCTATAAGATCACTTTTCCATGAGGAACAAGTTAAATGAACTCTCTAATCTATAATAAAAATAGACCTGGGCGTTACAAGTTCTGTAAGTGTGTGCAGCTTTTGCATTTTTCTTTGTTTTTTTTTGTAAATTAATTCCCTATTACAGGATTCAGCCTGTGTTATTGGATTGTTGGGGGGGTTATTTAGATTGGGGCTGGGGAGAAGAGTATCCACTGAATGTTGTTTTTTCCTTTCTTAGTAAAATAAATAGTTGGTAGTTTTAATGCAAAGCAAGCCTTGTGTCTGTGTTTTCTGTCTTGCAGGCTGATGATATCAGAGCTTTGCTCATAGATGCAATGCCTCCAGAAGCCTTGCCTACCTGTTTTAAACCTCAGGCAACTGTAGTTAGTGCATCTCTAATCTCACCAGCATCTACTCCCTCCTGTCTCTCTGCTGCCAGCAGCATAGACAACCTTACAGGGCCTCTGGCAGAACTAGCAGTGGGAGGAGCATCAAATGCTGGGGATGGAGCAGCAGGAACAGAAAGAAAAGAAGGAGAAGGTAATGTCTCTGCTGAGTAAGGTTCCTTTGCAGAAATGCTATACAAAGGCATTCTGCTTTACTTGATCCTGAAGATTTTTAATATAAAAATACTTCCATCTCAAAGGAAATGTAAATGGCTATATTTCTCCTGTTTTCTGCCTCTGCTCTTAATTATCTTTTCATGTGTGATTAGCTCAGAATCCAAAGGTAAGGTTCACAGACTAAATGCATAGATTTCTGCTGTTGGTGCTGAACAGAAAATCTGATGGGTATAATTTTGATTTGGGGAAATATAATGGCTGAAGCGTGTGTGTATGTGGGGAGGGGGGGTGTTAATATTTTAAGTACATGCTGTCCCTCAGCATCTGAAAGATTGTAAGGCAAAAATGCACCCATGTCAAATCACCTGGGCCTGATGAATTGCATCCTAGAATACTCAAGGAGCTGATTGAGGAGGTGTATGAGCCTTTAGGTATCATCTTTGAAAAGTCATGGAAGTCGGGAGAGATTCCAGAAGACTGGAAAAGGGCAAATCTAGTGCCCATCTATGAAAAAGGAAATAAGAACAGCCCAGGAAACTACAGACCAGTCAGCTTAACTTCTGTGCCAGGGAAGATAAAGGAGCAAGTAATGAAAGGAATCCATCTGTAAACATCTGAAAGATAATAAGGTCGTAAGTGACAGCCAGCATGGATTTGCCAAGAACAAATCATGTCAAACCAATCTAATAGCTTTCTTTGATAGGATAGTAAGCCTTGTGGATGAGGGGGAAGCGGTAGGTGTGGAATACCTAGATTTTAGTAAGGCATTTGATACAATCTTGCATGACCTTCTTACCAATAAACCAGGGAAATACAGTGCAGATGGGGCTACTCCAAGGTGGGTGCATAACTGGCTCAATAACTGTTCTGAGAGAGGAATTGTCAGTGCTTCCCAGTCATGCTGGAAGGGCAGAACAGTGGGAGTCTGCAGGGATCAGTTCTGGTACCTTCTTCACTATCTTCCAACAATTTGGATAATGGCTTATAAAGTTTGCGAATGATACCAAGCTGGAAAGGGTTGCAAGGGTTTGGAGGATAGGGTCATAATTCAAAATGATCTGGACAAACTTGAGAAATGGTCTGTGGTAAATAGGATGATGGTTAATAAGGATAAATGCAAAGTTCTCCACTTAGGAAGGAACAATCCATGTCACACATACAGAATGGGAAGTGACTATCTAGGAAGGAACAAAAGACAGAACTATGTAGCACTTTAAAGACTAACAAGGTGGTTTATTAGGCGATGAGCTTTCGTGGGCCAGACCCACTTCCTCAGATCAATATGTGGAAGAAAATCGGCATATTGATCTGAGGAAGTGGGACTGGCCCATGAAAGCTCATCGCCTAATAAACCATCTTGTTAGTCTTTAAAATGCTACATAGTTCTGTCTTTTGTTTCATCTACACCAGACTAACACGGCTGCATCTCTATCACTATCTAGGAAGGAGTTCTGCAGAAAGGGATCTAGGGGTCAGAGTGGACCACAAGCTAAATATGATTCTGCAGTGTGACACTGTTGCAAAAAAAGCAAATATGATTCTGGGATGCATCAACAGGAGAGTTATGATCAAGACATAAGAAGTCATTCTTCCACTCTACTCTGCATTAATTAGGCCTCAGTTGGAGTATTGTGTCCAGTTCTGGGCACCACATTTCAAGAAAGATGTGGAGAAATTGGAAAAGGTCCAGAGAGAGCAAAAATATGATTAAAGGTCTGGAAAACAAGACCTACAAGGGAAGACTGAAAGAGTTGGGTTTATTTAGTTTGGAAAAGAGAAGCTTGAGAGGAGACTTAACAGCTTTCAGGTACCTAAAAAGGTGTTACAAGGAGGAGAGAGAGAAATTATTCTCCTTAGTGTTTGAGGATAAGACAAGAAACAATGGGCTTAAATTGCAGCAAGGGAGGTGTAGCTTGGACATCAGGAAAAACATCCTCACAGCCAAGGTGGTTAAATGCCTGATGAGGTTGTGGACTCTCCATTATTGGATATATTTGAGAGCAGGTTAGACAAAACACTTGTCAGGGATGACCTAGACGGTGCTTGTTCCTGCCATGAGGGCAGGGGCCTGGACTTGATGGACCTCTCAAGGACTCTTCCAGTTCTAATGTTCTATGATTCTGTTTACACCTGTATGCCTGTATAACTTGCCATCCTGCTTTACTGTAAATCAGATGTTGTGTTCTAAGTGCTTTTTTCAGTGTGTTTACCATTCAGTTTTTACTGAGCTTTTGTACAGTGTGACATAGCCCTCAGCCACATAACCTATAGTGAACTTTGAAAACAAGCTGACATTATACACCAGTCTCTTTCTTTCATTATAGTTAATGGTCTTGACATGAATATCAGCCAGTTCCTGAAAAGTCTTGGGCTTGAGCACCTTCGGGATATCTTTGAAACAGAACAGGTAAGGAATGAGCCTCATGCATGACACACTTGTATATTCTGTTATAGTGAACTTACGCCACATTTCCTGGGTCTGGAGCCAGCCTGAGGTGGCAAGGGCTGCATGCCCACCTGCTGGCTTCTCCCAGGTGTGGTTTTGCTCAGAAAAAGACTGAATACATGGGATCATGGTTACAAGAATCTGGTATCAAGTTTGCTCAGTTTACAAAGAAAATATTTTTGTCCTGCCAGATCTGCAAATTCATTGTGGGATTGGAGTCACAATAGGTCCTTTTGGTTTTGAGCATCATCACCAATAAAAGTTTTACAGGCCAAATATGTAGCTCAGAGTCAAGTATCTTCCCATTCATAAACCCATTCAAGATGTTTTACAAGGAAGAGGGAGAAGGATTGTTTTCCTTAACCTCTGAGGCTAGGACCTAAAGCAATGGACTTAAATTTCAGCAAGGACAGTGTAGGTTAGACATTAGGAAAAACTTCCTAACTGTCAGGGTGGTTAAACACTAAAACAAATTGCCTAGGAGGGTTGTGGAATCTCATCATTGGAGATTTTTAAGATCAGGTTAGACAGAAACCTCTCAGGAACGATCTAGATCACTGGTTCTTTACTTTTTGGGTACATCTACACTGCACACTTATTTCGAAATAGCTTTTCTGGAAGAAATGCTCTGGAATAGCTTATTTCGAAATAGCACATCTACACTACGGGGAAGCCTGGAAGTGAGTCGGAGACAGGCACCCCTAGTGGGGACGCGCTACCTCGACTTAGAGCCCCAGAAGGCACTGGGGAGTAATTGGTTTGAATGGACCTGGGGAGGAGCTATTTCAAATAGCAGCAGTGGAGCGTCTACACTACCACTCTTTCGAAATAGCTATTTCAGAATAGGCGGCGTTATTCCTCGTGGAAAGAGGTTTACAGAAGTCGGAATAAGCCACCCGTTATTTCGAATTTATTTCAGAATAACGGAATTTCTGTGTAGATGTATTAGTTCAAAATAACATCAGTTATTTCAAAATAACTGGGCTGTGTAGATGCACACTTCCAGACTAATGTACTCTTTTTATGAGGCCTATTTCTCTTGCATACACAGGGTTACAGCTCATTTAAAAACTTCTAGCTTATAAAATGAAACATAATATAAGTGTCAGCTCAACATTACTGAAAATTATTTACTTTCTCATTTTTACCATATAGTTATAAAATAAATCCTCACCACTAGGTGGAGAAACACTGATGTAGTATATAGAGCAGTACAAACAAGTCATTATCTATATAAAATGTTAGTTTGTACTGAGTTCACCATTCTTTTCTTATAGCTTATAAAACTAGGCAAATACCTACATAAATTGGCAGGCCCCTGGAAGATGTCTGTACCCCTGGTTCAGAGTCACTGTTCTAGATCAGTGTTTCTCAACCAGTGGTACGAGTACCCTTGTAGTGCTTGAGAGAAGTTTGAGGGGTACATCAACACAACTGAAATTTGGAGAAAACTAAATTTTTGTTTTAAGTTTTACAGCGCTTTATTATTTTGTACTTTTTACACCCAAAAATTTCATTGCCCACCCGGCTACGATTAAGTTGTTTAAACAAATTTGTTGCAATGATAGAAAATTTTTGTGTGTGTCTGAAAACTGTAGATACTTGGGGTACTTTTTTTCTTTTTTTTTTTTAAAGGGGTACTTTATTTTTTTAAAAATGGGGGGGTCGAGAAACACTGCTCTAGATAATACTTAGCCTTGCCATGAGTGCAGGGGATTGGACTAGATGAGCTTTCGAGGTCCCTTTCAGCCTTGCAGTTCTGTGATGCTTGTGCAAGGCCTGTTACATTGAACAGTTACAAAGGTGAAAGTGATTAGAACTTAGTAAGTAATGCTGTTGATGGACAAGGTGGAAGAGAAACTACTTTCCCAGACTTTGTCCACACTAGAGAATTTCAGAAAATATTTTCCTACTGCTGATGAGGCTACAATCTTAGCTGTTTTGGTGTGTAGGGCTAAAGAATAAATAGTTGGAAAAAAGTTTGTTACTAATGTCAGCAGTAATTCTGGATATCCAAAATAAACTACCGTGTTTATAGTCAGTTTTTGGAAGAGAATAGCGTTTGAATGTATTTGTGAATTCTTTTTCTGAACAGCTTCTTGGAAAAATGTATAACTTAGTAGTGTGAAGTAAGATATAATGTGAAGGGGGGGGGGGAAGAGATATAAACTGTAGTGGTATGAGCCAGGGAACAAACACTTTAAACATAATTTGTTGGTTATGAAAAATCTCACGACTATTGTGTTAAGTGTTGTCCTTTGCTTTGCTGTTCCTGTTGATAATGGCAGTTTTTCATTAGTTTTCATTTACATTATGTATACCTTGTCTACACTTCAGCATAAATTGTGATACTTTTTGGCTACCTTTTTCTTCTTACCTAAGAGAAGTGTGCTTTCCATATATCGAATAGAAGTTTATATTAATCAGAGGAACTGAACTATTGGCATTTTAGAACCAGGAAAAACCTTTCTATCCAAATATTTCTGTTCTTTTTGCTATCTTAATATAATTTTGGATTCTTTTTTTAAGTCATGTCCCTCTAAAAACAAATTTCTAAGTGCTCCTTAAATTCATTTTTCCTGCTCAAAAATGTTTCCTCTTGCACTGAAGAGGTTCTGCTTTAGATCCTTATCTTCTCTGTTAGGCTGTCAATGAATTGCAGTTACTCATGCAATTAACTGAAAAAATTAATACTGATTTAAAAATTAATCACATAGTTAAATCCTTGAATACCAATTGAAATTTATTAAATATTTTTGATGTTTTCATTTTCAAAGATATTGATTCAAATTACAACATAGAATACAAAGCTTACAGGACTCACTTTATATTTTTATTACAAATATTTGCATTGTGGAAATGATACAACTAAGAAATTGTGTTTTTCAGTTCACCTCATACAAGTACTGTAGAGCAGTCTCTTTATCATGAAAGCGCAAGTTACCAGTATAGATTTTTTTATCACATACCTGCACTCAAAACCAAAGTAGATTAAAACTTTAGAGCCTACAAATCCACTGTCCTACTTCTTGTTCAACCAGTGTCTAAGACAAGTACATTTGTTCACATTTGTGGGAAATAATTCTGCCTGCTTCTTATTTACTATATCCCCTGGGAGTGAGGACAGACGTTTGCATGGCATTTTTGTAGCTGGCATTGTAAGGTCTTTAGGTGCCAGATACGCTAAACATTCATATGCCATTGCTGAGGACATGCTTCCCTACTGATGACTCACATTAAAAAATATTGCATGCATTAAATTTGTGCCTGAAGTCCTTGGGGAGAATTGCAGGTCTCCTGCTCCATTCTTCCTGCATTCTGCCATATATTTCATGTTACAGCAGGCTCAGGTGATGACCCAGCTCATGTTGTTCATTTTAAGAACACTGTCACTGCAAATTGGACAAAACACAAAGAAGGCATCAACATGGGATTTCTAAAAATAGCTACAGCATTCTCTCTAGAGTTAAAAATCTGAAGTACCTTCCAAAATATGGACGGGACAAGGACTTTCAGACGACTTACAAGAGCAACACTCAAATGCAGAAACTACAGAACCAGAATCATCAAAAAAAGAAACCTTCTGTTTGATGGCATCTGACTCAGATGATGAAAACAAACATGCATCAGTCCACACTAGTTTGGATCACTATAAATTAGAACCAGTCCTCAGCATGTCCTGTGGAAAGGGTGTTACACCGTGAAGGGACATACAAATCTTTAGTGCATATAACACGTAAACTTCTTGCAATGCCAGCTACAGTGGAACCATATGAACACCTGTTCTCATTTCCAGGTAACATTGTAAACAAGAAGCGGCAGCATTATCTCCTGAAAACGTAAATGAACTTGGTTGTCTGAGCAACTGAACAAGAGCTAGGCCTGAGTGGATGTATAGTCTCTAACATTTTACATTGTTTTATTTTTGAATGCACTTTTTTGGTACATAAGTCTACATTTGTAAGTTCAGTTTTCATGATAAATAGATTGCACTACAGTAATTGCAGTGCATGAATTAATAAATGATTTCTTTTGTATTTTGCAGTATAAATACTTGTAATCAAAAATAAATATAAGGTGAGCACTGTACACTTTGTGTTCTTTGTCAAAATCAATATATTTGAAAATGTACAACATTTCCAAAATATTTAAATAAATTATATTATTAATAGCACGGTTAATTGCTATTAGTTTTTAAACATTTGACAGCCCTACTTGTAGGTTATCCATACAGTTTCCCCCCACAAGTCAGGGTTTGTAAAATACAAATCAACTTTACTAGTCCCTTTTTATCATTTTGAAAACGTGTTAATTCATCTCATGCTGTTATCCTTCCAAAGACAGTGATTGCATCTTCGTAGTCATTCCTTACTGCTCTGATGCTTGAGGTCTGGAGCTGTCTTTGTTTCCCGTGCACTACAGTCTCTGCAAGCAAACAGGCCTCCAGAGATACCTGTAACAGGGAGAGACAGTGTTTCATTTTGCATCTCCCCTGACATTATTAATTCTAGTCCTCTGGCAATATGGCAGTAGCTTTTGCTGTCCTTTGTAGTGCTGCTGTGCACTTGATAGATGTTCTCAATGGCTCTTCCTAGTAACTTTTGTATCTTTTGCCTGATCAATATATCGAGTGTGCTGTTTATCGTATATCCCCTGGTTGAGTTCCTGTCTCCTGGATTAATGTGTTCTCTTTCTCAACTGAGGACTTCGCTTGCTGTTGACAGATTCAGTCATACTGACTCTTCAGAGCCTTTTCAGTATGTTGACACGGATTCCCCTAGATTACTAAGACTCGAGTTCTACTGAAATGTGAACATTTTGGGAGCCGATATTTTTGAACGCTTCTCTGAAATTTTCGTGTGTCTGAAGTCTAAAAAGGTCACCTATGTGTAGAATTGCTGTACAATATGAAAAGTTTGTGTCTAGATTGCCCTTTATTTCCTGTTCTTAAATCAATTTTCTGTTTCACATCTCATAATCTCTGTGACCTTGAAAAAGCTTTTGAGGAGACTGCATGAAAAGTCTTAATATATTACAGCAAATGAATAGTCCTTATCTAGCATCATGACAGTTACTATTTCTAAAAGCCTTAGGTTACTTAAACACAACTTAACATAGCCAAATCATGTTTGGAGACACACACGTACCATATAAACACAGAAGGAATGTTTTAGAAAATCTGTAATGACGCTGATGTAGGCTAAGTTAGACCATTTTCATAAGGAAATAACAGCAAAGGAATGGGAAATAATTTCCACATTGCGTGTGGTGGAAATGCCTTTGTAGGTATTTGTACAAAAATGTGAAGTTTTGCTACAGTGGGCTTTCATCCATTGCCATGTTTCTAGTGCTGCTGTAGAGCACCTTGTTATTAACCCTACCCCCTTGATAATCATGAAAGGAAAGCTGTTGTCTGTTGGGGATTTCTTTTCTCACTCTTTCGCTATCACTCGACTCGAGGTGCTCCAACTGTGGGAGCAATGGTGGGTATATTTGTGTAAATACTACATGGTGCATTAATCAGTATGCCATCTAGCCCTCCTCCAGGTAGTTCTAGATAATACACTGACTAACCACCTGGGCACAGCCATCCTGGATGTGTTACCCCAGTGGTTCTCCAGCAATTATACTTCATCACAGCAAATGATTTTTCAAAATCCCGTATCAGTAAGACGGTCACTGAAGGGGGAGCATTTTGATGCACTTAAGGGACGCTGGTGCATGTGCCCCTAAATCCAATGGACACTTGAAATTGCCAGTCGGTTTTAAGCGAAGCCTTTTATTATTCTGCTAGCAATATCAGATCCAGACAAAATCACTAATTTGACTGTTGTTTCAGTGCATTCCTTAAATGGTTCGAAATTATTCCCAGTTTCATGTGGAGATTTACTATGAAGGAAGATGGATGGGAAATTTAATAGTTTACTTTTTAACTGTTCTGCTAAATTAACTCTCCCAGTTAGTTCTCGACAGTGAAAGGTTTGTTCTGTTGTGTGTGAATAATATTCCTCAGCAGCCAGCATAGAGTTGCTCTCTGCCATCTCACGATGGGGAGAGTTGCCCGGGCCAGTCTTAGACAGTCTGTTAGATTGTCGGGCTGTCGTAATAAAACTGAAAAATACAGTCCGTACCCTGAGAGGGATTCTACCCCGCGCATGAATTCAGCGTAAGTACAGTATAATTTTTGAAGCTTCAGGAGGTAGTCGAGTTAGTCTGTATAGTATAATTTCTGTAGCAATAGACTTTTTCCTTAGGAGGTAATAAAGGTTTGGCTACTAATGTGTGTCATCTTTTCTCTTTTCAGATAACTCTTGATGTATTGGCAGACATGGGTCATGAAGAGTTAAAAGAAATTGGCATTAATGCATACGGACATCGTCACAAACTAATAAAGGGTGTAGAGAGACTTCTAGGAGGGCAGCAAGGTAAATATGTCATACCAGCTGGGCAAACCTCTTTCCTTTGAGTTATGTATACCTAGACCTGCCTGAAGTAATTTTCAGCAGGCTTTCAGTGATAGCCTGGTAAAAGTAATGCTCTTAGGCCCCAGTCGTAAACCAGGCCTCAAGTCTAGGTGTGGTTGGATGCCTCCCTGCTTCAGTGCTGAACCAGATTCTAGCCAGGCAGCAAAAATAAAATGGCTGGAGACGAAGGCAACTTTCAGTGCTATGGTGCAAAGATGGCAGGGGCCGTGGTCTTGTCTCCTCTCCACCCCATATGGTATAAACACAGCTCAAGAGGTAGAGAGGAACCCCTATGCTGCTCTGAGACAAGGTCATTGTGGCAGACTCCAGCCTGAAATGTGCAAGACAAGAGCAGCTCTTTGTTGTCTTATCCCTCGTGTACCGATGGAAAGGCCAGTCATCGTCTGGTGCAAGGGTCTGTTCCAAGATTAACACGCTGTTGTTCATTACTAAAAACTAATTCCATTGTAGCTGAAAAACTGTTGGGGTTGTCTTAGTCATGGACTTGAGTAGAAAGCAAAACTTGTGGGAGAAGTTCATCTCCCAAGTACTTTTGTTCTTTTATTATGTTGTTATACTCTCCTTTCATGCCTGCTGCTTTTCAGACATTTGATCTGATTTCGGTTGTATTTCCTTTGCTGCTTGTACTGCACTTGCTCCTGCTCTGGGGTTAATTAACAAGTAATAGCAGGAAGGCTGGGTAAAAATACTGCTGGTTGATTTTTACTTCTGAAATTCTTGCCTTTTGCAGGCACCAACCCTTACTTGACTTTTCACTGTGTGAGCCAAGGGACTATTCTCCTAGATCTTGCTCCCGATGACAAGGAGTACCAGTCAGTAGAAGAGGAGGTATTATACATGCAAATATTTTTGTTTCAGAATTGGCTTGTTTGCTGTGTAATGTCTGTCTTGGACGTTAGTGTGGTTCTACGCTGCAGAGACCCTCTCAGAATAGCATTGGCGGGTCCCACATTACTGCCACGCAGTGATTACAGATCAGATGTGATCCATCATGGCCAGGTCTTCACACTCCACCTGCGAACTGACTGTCAAACTAGGTTCTTTTCATCTGCCCCACCCCCACTGGTCCGCAGGCCCAGAGACTCCTGTGCTAGTCGCCTTTTGTTCAGATTGGGGCCTTGGTGATACCTCTGCAACCCTCACTGCTGTTAGGAGAGCTCCACAAACAATCAGGGCTGCATAGAGAGTCTCCAGCCCGTTAGCTCCAACATATTGAACAGGAACAGGTTACTCGGGGAGCAGTAGGAAGGGGCTGTTTCCATGCAGTCGCTCTCTAAGACAGCATTGCATTTTGAGGACAGTGTTTCAGTGAGCGCACAACAAACCCTTCTCTAATCACACTCTGGGGAATGGGGGTTCTCTGGTATACTGTGCTGCTGGCTGTCCAGATGTCAAGTGGTCGCCCATTTAGGCTAACTGCAGTGGGAGCCCTGCTGCAGCCTGCTCTAGGTGTGCTGGCAGGGCCAGCGTCTGTCACATGGGGAAGCAGGCATCAAACTGAGACAAGCGGAGCAACATCAACGTCCTCTGTAGTGTGGGGAAGAAGGGCCAGGCTCCGACAGCTCCATGGCAGACCAGGTATCAGCGTTACTTCGCCCCTCACCTAAAAGCCAGCAGTCAGTCCTACAGCTCCCAAAATGCGAGCTGGGCTGTCTCCCCAGAGTCCCGGGTCATCAATGGGAGTAGGACAGGCCACACAGCAGCCCCGTGGTCCCTTTTACCTGGCATTGCCTCTTGCCTGAAGAGAGGCAGATGGTGGGTGGGCCAGCCCCACTCTTCTGCTGGTGGGTTGGTGGTGCACAGAGAGCTGCAGCTGCTCTTGTTGTTGGGTGACTGCCCAAACTCAGATCTTCCTTGCTCTGCCCATTGCCTGCCAGCCAGGCTAGCCCCGTGCATCTCCCTTCCTCGCCCCTCCAGAGGGACACTTGGTGAGGAGTGCCAGTATAAAGCAGAGGCAGGGCAGGGTGGCTGCTGTACGCCACAACTCTTCTCACTGCCTGTACTTGTGCCCAGTGCGTGTGCCCCAGAGGCCCCATGCTCCGCACCCGCCTTCATGAAAGTGGCCAGTTTTTCCCTTTCTTAGCTCCCATCTTTGGGAACATGATTAAAATAGACTCCTGGGATTGTGCTTGCCTTTCTTCCTTCCCCCAGGGCTTGTGCCCACTGCTTCCAGGGGCATATGTTGTGAAATTGGGGCAGGGTCATTAACTCCATAACAAATTGTATTTTGGGGGAGAGTGTTCAGAGGGTTCGTACGACAGATGAAAATGGGGGGAAGCGTTTGTGTGTAGTGCTTTGTGGAATTAGCTCTTTCAGTGGGAAAATGAACAGATTACATTGGAAAACCTGTGATCTAGAGCTCTAAGCCCTTTGGTGTGATCTGTGCATTTCTGTTAGCAGGAAATCACGAGGACATGCAGGTTCAGTGACTTCGGGTGCTATTTTAACAAATAGTTGGCTTAGTTTAGTAAGGAGGCACGGTATGACAACCTCATCGTGTCCTATGACCTAGTCATCAGTGAAATACCGATGGCGAGAGTCTGCTTAGAACCCCTAACAGCTGCTGCCCTAGTCAGTCAGAATATCAACTGCAAAGTTCACGTTTTTATTAGGATCTGTTGCCTCACTTCATGTTGTTTGTTGATTTTCTGACTTAAGAATGCCCTAGATCAGGCCTGGGCAAAATACGGCCCGCAGGCCGGATCCAGTCCACGGAAGCAGCGGGGAGCCCCAGGCAGGCTCCCCAGCTCCCCCGCAGCCCCGTGTGCTGGGCAGAAACGCGGCTGCAGAGCTCCGTTTCTGTTTTAAAACTGGAGGGGAGGAGGGAAGTTTTAGGAGCCACCTCACCCCCAGCACATTGCCATTGGCTGGTTTCTGGCAGAAAACATCCAATGGGAGCTCTTGTTAGAATCACAGGCCGCTAAGAAGAATCACGCCCCCTCTTCTGGGTTCAGTTATTCATGAAGCACATCAGCAGGCTGGCTGGCTGGGAAACATTTTAACCTCTGCATGCAGGCAGGCAAGTTTGGCAGTTGGCAAGTAAGTCTCTTGGCCACAGCCTGCTTCTGGCACCCCAGCCCTCTCGTGCCCCAACTCTCTGTGCTCCCCCACTCAACATACCCAAACCCCTGTCCCTCTCTTACATCCATACCCCCTCCCAGATCTGGCACCCCAATCTCCTGCCCCAGATCACAATCCCCTTCTACTCTAGGTCAGATCCCAGACCTCTGCACTCCAATCCTCTGCTCTAGGTCACAACAGCCTGCTTCATCCCAACTTCCTCCCAGACTCCACTCTCCCTCCTGCACCCCAGACCCTTACCCCAAACTCCTTTGTGCACCCAACCTCCATCCCAGACCTCGCATCTCCTCCAGTAATATCATGGAAGAGTGCAGCTTTTGATCACTTTCCAAAATCTTGTTGTGCCCCCCTTCTCCTCCCCATCAAAAATTATTGACCACTCCTGCCCTAGATAGTAACTGTTTCTGTGCTGTGAGCGCGAGAGAAAATGTTTCAGCTACTTCTTGCGTAGACAGACAAATGTTTAGGAATCCAGGCTTCATATAGCTTCATGGTAACAGACAGGGTCAAATACAATATTTATCTGGGTTGTTAGATTTTGTTACTTTACCTGTAATTGTCTTCCAAAAGTCTCTTAGTGGTAGATGAAATTACAGTTCTTGATAGCAAGTAATAGTAATGTGCAAATGCCACAATCCCCCCACTATGTAAGGAATGAAAGATTATACAGCAGGCCCCCGCTTTACGAGGGGCCGATTTACAACCCCCCACACTTATGACCTTTTCTGTATGTGCCAAAGGGGCTGAAATCCTCCAACTTGATGTCCTCGGCCCTACTTTTATGATGGTGTACGACGCCTGTGGTAAATGTGGGCTCAAGTTACAATGCCCCCGACTCTGTCCCCGAAGCTGATTGCGTCACAAGTTGGAGGCAGCCTGTATGCATTAGTTATATATTCTTTATTATGTCAACGTAATTCTTCTATATAATCTTTCTTGTTTTTTATCATAGAATCCTAGGGCTGGAAGAGACCTCAGGAGGTCATCAAGTCCAGCCCCCTGTTAGTTCCTCTAACACTGTAATTGGAATTTTTGCAATTCAGTGTCCATGACTATTTTTTATAGTAATTTGCCACTTTTTTTTCCTAATCTGGAGTTTTATTGACAAATTGGGCCATTATATTTGTTCTCAGCCAATATCCTGGAGCAATATCTTCTAGTAGGACTTCCTGTACTCTAACAAGTAAAAGAGCACAGCTGGATTAGAATCTGAGGTCTCTTAACTTACGGGTATCTCTGCACATTCCCAGTCACTACGATCTATATGGTTTAAGTATATTCACCATTCCTTACTTTTTGGTCTTGCCTAAGTGAGCTCCCTTCCCATCTCATTATTATTATTATTCGCAGATGTCAGGTTTGAGAATTCCGTTTTGTATTTTGATGCAGATGCAAAGTACAATCCGGGAGCACAGAGATGGTGGCAATGCTGGAGGGATCTTCAACAGGTACAATGTCATCAGGGTAAGTATCAGAGACTTGAGAAGATCACGGCTATGTCTACACTACAGACTTCTTGTGCAAGAACTGTTTTGCGGAAGAGTTCTTGCGCAAAAGGCCTTGCGCAAGAGCGTGTCCACAGTGCCATCTGCTTTTGCTCAGGAGCATCCATGGGGTGTGGATGCTGTCTTGCGCAAAAGAGCTCTGATGGCCATTTTAGCCATAGGGGTTTCTTGCGCAAGAAACCCCTGTTGCCCATTCACACTGCCTTCTTGCGCAAGAGAGCTTATTCCTCGTGGAGAGAGGACTAACTCTTGCGCAAGAAGCCCTCTGTTCTGACGCTGTACTGTAAATTTACTTGCGCAAGAACGTGCGTGCAGTGTAGACGCTCTGCAAGTTTGCAAGAAGCCTGCAGTGTAGACGTAAACCACAAGTAAACCGTGGGGGATCATTCTCGAAAGTGAAATCATTTTTGGATGCTGCCCTCTCATTATATAATTGCATACAAAAAGAGTGTAAAAGTTGCACAGTCATCACTCAGCAGGTAAGAAGTAACACAATTAAGTCCCTACCTCCATGCTGTGCAGGGAAGAGGCAGGAGGGGACCACGTAATTACAGACTATCCCATAATGCACGCACAAAGGAAACAAATGAAAGTGGAACAGGCAACCTGAATTCTGGCATTTGCTTGCTTAACTTTGCCACCTTAACGTTCTGCTAACGTTGGATTTTTTAATGTAAAATTTCCTGCCATGGAAAATTTCAGCCCAACTGGTAAAAGTTTGGCAAAGTTATAAGCAGCTGAAAACAATATCTTATAATGGAAACTGCTGGACTATCTTATTTAAAGATGATGTATCCGCTCTGTCTGTAATTTTTACCCATAGGCTACGTCTACAGTGGCATGATTTTCCGGAAATGCTTTTAACGGAAAGGTTTTCCGTTAAAAGCATTTTCAGAAAAGCGCGTCTAGATTGGCAGGACGCTTTTCCGCAAAAGTACTTTTTGTGGAAAAGCGTCCATGGCCAATCTAGACGCGCTTTTCCACAAAAAAGCCCCGATCGCCATTTTCGCAATCGGGGCTTTTTTACGGAAAACAAATCTCTGCTGTCTACACTGGCCCTTTTGCGCAAAAGTTTTTCGGAAAAAGACTTTTGCCCGAACGGGAGCAGCATAGTATTTCCACAAAACCACTGACAATCTTACATGAGATTGTCAGTGCTTTTGCGGAAATTCAAGCGGCCAGTGTAGACAGCTGGCAAGTTTTTCCGCAAAAGCAGATGATTTTGCGGAAAAACTTGCCAGTCTAGACACAACCATTCTGTTTTAAAAGTGAAAGCTTAGAAACTGAATGGCACCAAATGTTTGTTGTGCAATTCATACCTCTTGCTACAGTTTCCCTATACTCTACAGAATTACAGTTCACTATAAATGAATCCTGTTTTTATTTAGATTCAGAAGGTTGTGAACAAGAAGTTGAGAGAGAGATTCTGTCACAGACAGAAGGAGGTCTCAGAGGAAAATCACAACCATCACAATGAGCGCATGTTGTTTCATGGTGAGGAGCTAGCCGATGTTTCTAGGTTTCCCTGTGTCTAAAAAACTGGGTGGAGGGGATGTTAAATGTAAATGTTAGTGTAAATCGTTGTGCATTGCTGTTGTATTTCTGCTCACTTTACTCTCCATCATGAGCATTATTACAAATGTATAAGAAGTGTCGCTGCGGGTGCTTCACTTCAGGTGTGCGTGCATGCACCCCTGCGCTTTTGAGCAAAAATTTTTGGAAGCCGTGCCCGTTTAGTCCCTCCATGTGCCCTACACATTCTTGTGCCCTGTTGCGAGGATACACCTTTGTGGAATTAGCTCTTTCAGTGGGAAAATGTACAGGTTACATTGTAAAACCTGTGATCTAGACTCTAGCCCTTTGGTGTGCCCTCTGTTACACCTGCACAATGCTGGCCTCTCCCTGAGCACTATTAAAGTGCAGCTTGCCTCCATCTCGGCCCTCCACTGCAATCACACTCGGTCTTTACCCACCCAGCTGTCAGATTCCTGCAAGATCTACAAAACCTGTTCCCACCACGTAGACCCAACACCAGCATGGGATTTAAATCTCATACTGAGAAGACTCGTGGGCAGGCCCTGCGAGCCGCTAGCTACATGCTCTCCATTACACCTCTCGGTGAAGGTTGCCTTCCTTGTCGCAGTTACTTCTGCAAGACAAGTAGGTGAATTGGGAGCTCTGATGTCAGACCCACCATACACAATATTCCACAAAGACAAAGTAGTTTTGAGAACGCACCCTAAATTCATCCCGAAGGTACTTACCTCCTTCCATTGCAATGAACCAATATACTTACCTGTCTTCTACCTGAAACTGCATAAGGACTGAAGGGAGGAGGCGCTTCATACCTTGGACGTCCGCAGGGCACTCGCCTCATACTTACAATGCACAAAGCCATTCTGCAAGTCTCCGCAGTTATTCATCTCATCCACAAAGAGGTCACAGGGATTACCCATATCAAAACAACGGCTAGCTAAATGGGTATCTAGCTGCATACACTTGGCGTATACATTAGCGCAAAAGGAGCCACCTCCCTAACATAAGAGTCCGCTCCACAAGAGCCATGGTGGCTACAACTGCGTTCCTATGAGGCGTTTTAATGGATCACATCTGCAAGGCTGCCACCTGGGCGTCTATGCACACATTCATGTGGCATTATGCCATCCGGACATTTGCAGACTCGGAAACGAAATTTGGCCAAACGATACTCTCGGTCACACACTCTGAAGCTCCTGCTTCCTAACACGACCTCTGCTTCGTAATCACCTATGGTGGGGCACCCACGGGGGCGCCCCTCAAAGAAGGGAAGGTTACTCACCTGTGCAATAACTGGAGTTCTTCAAGATGGTTGTCCCTGTGGGTGCTCTACCACCCACCCTCCTCCCTGCTTCGGACTAACGTGTCCGGGTCAGAGAAGGAACAGAGGCCGGCCGGCTGCACATGCAGAGTAGCTGCCTCAGTTCACTCGTGCCAGCCCTCTGCGGGTGCTGCCAGCCACGGGCATTGCTACCACCAATCTCCAATCAGAGGTGCAGCACCCACGGGGACAACCATCTCAAAGAACTCCAGTTACTGCACGGGTGAGTAACCTTCCCTTCACCAAACAAGCAACAACTGGGCAAGCCACTGTTCCCCAGTAGGTTCTGCAGTCATTCAGCTGCTGAAAGACTCTCTGCTCTCAACTCTAGAAGGTTGATGTGAAGAAACTGCTCTTGGAGTGACTGTTTCGTTGCACACAGGTCCAAGGGATCCACAGCTTCCAGCCAGAGGCACTCAGGATGGCTCTTCAGGTGTGTTATTTCATGACGGGAGTCTGGGCATATTCAGCCTCCTCCCAGAGGGCTACCTGCTCTACAAGATCACAGTCTAGTTCCATGGCAGGACTTAAGCATGTTCCAGTCGTTGAGATTTGCAGACCTTCGACCTATGTCGACTTTCTCCAACAATTGTTCCTGCTGCTAGCTCGGATGCTGCGGTTGGCAGTGCAGTTCTGCCTGTCTCATAGTTCCCCCTCAGGACTAGTGCTTGGCGGGCACTAGAAGTGGAGCAGCCGTATGGACCGTACCTGAAAAAGGAGCAGTTATTCACCATGTGCAGTATTGTGTTCGTTGAGAGGTGCCCTGCACCCTCCTCCTCTCCGCAGTAAGAAGGAACTGTGGGTGGTTTGCCTGAGCAGCTCCCCTGTGTCCTTGTGACAGGGCACAAGGGGGTAAGGACCTGCATGAGCTGATCAGGCATTGCTACTGACATTTTTTGATCAGAGGCATGAGGGTGCAGGCATAGCTGCTGTGGAGCCCACAGAGACCCGCACCCACTCATTGCACACGGTTTTCAGGCCTGCTAGTTCTTCGTTGCGCTGGATTCAGTGCAAGGCACTTTGCTGGACCTCATGGCAGCCCTGCAGACCTTGAGTTGCCGTGAGGGAGGGACGTCAGAGAATGGAGGCACCATGCCTGAGTAGGTCAGGAGCCAGAAAAGATGGGAATTTAAAGGAGGACCCCAAAAGACTCGAGATGCCCAGCAATGCTTGCAAACCACAACTGCCTGAATGGCTTAAACTGCACAAGCCCCAGTACAAGTCAGTTTTGTGTAGCAAAACGCATTGTCAGGATCATGATACAAAAGCTGCCTGTCTCGGGTAGAGTGAACTGCTGAAGGATGATTACTCTTTGGCAAGATAAATTGCACTGCAATTAGAGTGGGGAAAAGACATTTAATGAGATTTAATAAAAGACTAACCAATATCAGGAGTCCAATGTAGGGTTGTGGTACGTAATGATAAATCCCATGCGCTGCAACACCGTGTCAGATATCACCTCTTGAGCTGACTGTATTTTTAATTTGCATGTTACACACAGACCCCAGTGAGAGTCTCCAGTAAGTCTGGTCTCCAGCCTGTCTTCACAAGAGCTAACCCTTTTGTGTGTCCCTCTGTTCTAGGGTCCCCTTTTATCAATGCCATAATTCACAAAGGGTTTGATGAAAGGCATGCGTACATTGGAGGGATGTTTGGAGCTGGAATTTACTTTGCAGAGAACTCCTCGAAAAGTAACCAGTATGTGTATGGCATTGGGGGAGGGACTGGCTGCCCAACACACAAAGACAGATCCTGTTACATCTGTCACAGGTAAGTTTTCAGTGGGTTTGTGTACAGGGGAAAGGCACCCTTTGTCTCCTGTATACTTCGAAGGTCTGGCGTGGAATGGGCTGCAGAGACAGACTAGCCATGCAGGCTTGGGCGTGGCACAGAAATTTAGGGGTTTTACACTGTGCCACGGCTGAACAGAAAGAGAGATAAATGCGGCAAGGCCTGAAAAGGCTTTGAAAATTACATCTAGACGTGGAGTTGAGAGGAAATATAAATAAAGAGAAAGGCAGCTTATGAATAAAGCTTGAAATATCAGGATTGAAACTGAGTGAATCATAAATAATAGTGATTGGATGCCGAGCAGTCTGTAAAGTTGCTTATGCCTTCAGGTGTAGTGTCTTATGCTGGCAGAACAAAACTGGATTTATTGCTCTTAACCTAAGAGCAGGGCAAATATTCATGGGTTTTGTGTATGTCGTGTATGCACAGGCTCTGCGTGGGGTTCGTAAGCTAGTGGCCTTGGCCTTTCTCCCTTTCTGAATCAGTCTTGGGAGAGAAGGATTTGAGCTGCCTGCAATGGCACAGCTTAAAATAAATTCTAAAGGAAATCTTCGCAGGCTGCATTTCACCAGACACATGTCCACATGCACCACTTTTCTGAAGCTTTTCCTTTCTTTCGTGTGTTTTGTTTTAAAAAACGTGTTCTTAATTTCCTTTTGTAAAGGCTCAGGGAATTGGATTTTGAGAACTTAAGCATGTTCCTGCATTTTGAAATCACCCGTAAGGGTTACAGTAGTCGTCCGCTCCCAGGAAGATTTGTTTTAAGTGCTGTATTTGTTTTTCTCTTAGACAAATGCTGTTCTGTAGAGTCACACTTGGAAAATCCTTTCTGCAGTTCAGTACTATGAAAATGGCCCATGCCCCTCCTGGACACCATTCTGTCATTGGCAGGCCCAGTGTGAATGGACTTGCATATGCTGAATACGTGATCTACAGAGGAGAGCAGGTATGTGGATCATAAATAGGGCCCCTCATTTTCATTTATTCATTTCATTTTCATTGGAGTTAAATTGCCAGGAAAAATTATTAGCATTTATTACCAAAAGAGCAAAACCATGAAAATCAGTGCCAGAAAATGGTTAATCTTTCTGGGCAAATATTGGGATTTATTTTGGTGAATTCAAAGACCGAAAAAAAGTGTTCAGTAGCTTAATGCTTTGAATTCCGTTCATCAACATGGTTTGCTACAGAACTAAAACAGAACTCAACACACAGTGCCACCTCTATGTTTACAATATTTTTCTAATCCTGAAAGAAAACTTAATTTAAATAAACTATTTCCTGTTGTAGATTTATAAATGTTAGCCTATAAATATTTACATGTAATGATTGAGCCACACCATTTGTAGAACGTCCATCTCAGCTTCATCCTTTTCTTGGGTTTGGAGGGTTTTTAAATTTTCACATATTTTGTTGTGTTCTGAAACATTCTGATGCATACTCCTGTGGGGTGTGTCCTTCCCCCCTCCCCCCCATTTTACTGTATTAAATCTTTAAACTGTTGCTTGCTAGCAGCTCAGTGTGCGCACATGGTGGGTGTGAGATTCATCAGTACGTTCAGATGCACACACTTGAGAGCTTGTGTGTGTGGCTCTTCTAGACTAACACATAGGTGTAGCTCAACAGGCAGCTTTGCATGTGCACACAGACTGAGGTGGTAATAGAATATGTAGTTCTCATGCAATGGGTTGTATTTTCCTAATTAAATGAGTTTATTTGAATGATACAAAGGCAGGGTGAAAATCTTAACAGAATTAATAATACTTTGTGTGAAATCCAGGAATTTTTCAGTAAAAATTAGTTTGAAGTGAAATCAAGGGAGCTTAATTACATGGTATGCACGTGTAGTCAGTGTGTTCCACGCCAGGGACAGACACTAGTGCTGTGTGCTTGTCTGATAACAGTCCAAAGAGTTCCCCAGTTACGTACAGGTCAGTGCCCCACAACAAGTCTTTTGAATCCAGATCCCCAGCTGGTGTAAATCCGCTTAGCTCCTGTCAGTTTTCATGGTGCTACGCAGTTCTGCACAGACGAGAGTCTGGCCTCTGTGTAAGTATCCCTGTCTGGTACTGCTGGATACGGGCTTCTCAGAGTACATGACTGGCCTTGTAGTGACAGCAGAGGGCACTGACTGGCCCTGGCCCTGGCATGGGGCACTGACTGGCCCTGGCACGGGGCACTGACTGGCCCTGGCACGGGGCACTGACTGGCCCTGGCACGGGGCACTGACTGGCCCTGGCACGGGGCACTGACTGGCCCTGGCACGGGGCACTGACTGGCCCTGGCACGGGGCACTGACTGGCCCTGGCACGGGGCACTGACTGGCCCTGGCACGGGGCACTGACTGGCCCGGCCCTGGCACGGGGCACTGACTGGCCCGGCCCTGGCACGGGGCACTGACTGGCCCGGCCCTGGCACGGGGCACTGACTGGCCCGGCCCTGGCACGGGGCACTGACTGGCCCGGCCCTGGCACGGGGCACTGACTGGCCCGGCCCTGGCACGGGGCACTGACTGGCCCGGCCCTGGCACGGGGCACTGACTGGCCCGGCCCTGGCACGGGGCACTGACTGGCCCGGCCCTGGCACGGGGCACTGACTGGCCCGGCCCTGGCACGGGGCACTGACTGGCCCGGCCCTGGCACGGGGCACTGACTGGCCCGGCCCTGGCACGGGGCACTGCCCGGCCCTGGCACGGGGCACTGACCGGCCCTGGCTCTGGCAGCACAGACAGCCGAATGTTGAAGGCGTTTCTGGCAGGCAGTGGGGGCAGCCGTGTCTCTTACTCCACAGGCACCCTTAGGAGCAGGTGAGCTGTTGCTGCACAGTAGCCCATTGCCGTGCAGACAGGGAGCAGGGCGCAAGGGGCTCTTCCCTTTGTGTCCGCGTGTGTCATGTTCCAGACTCGGTCTGGATGAAGTGGGATGAGAGAAGCCGTTTGCCAGGGGAGTGGTCACGGTGAGCAGCGGCAGGACACTTGTCCCCACAGTGGTCTCAGAGGAAACCTGCCGCCCTAGAACGCCATCTCTTGGTCTGGAGCCAGCCATGCCATGGGGGCTGGCACGGCAGGGAAGCTGTGTGCTCAGCACCCTGCCCGTAGTGACTATCCTCTGCGAGTGTTGGCAGGTCACAGCCAGCACTGCCTAGGGCTCCCGGACTCTGTTATGCTCTTGGGAGAAGTACAGCAGCAGCTTTCCTTACCCTGGTGCTTGCTCGGGGAGAGACGCTGTCTGCGGTGTGCTGGGGGGCCATTCACCCATGCCATGGGAACGCCCACATGAAGCAAAACCCTTTTCATTTCAGGGGCCCTGAATGTGTAAACATTTGGACCATGAGTACGTTAGCACTCAGGCCCACAGCGCGGAACACAGGAAACCTGGCTCTTTCAGTTCTGTGTCCACGGGCGTAAGCATGTGGCTCTGCTGCTGCTTCCCTTCTCCAGAGAGCTGGCACTATGGCAGGGGAGCTGGGGCAGCGGTTACACAGAACAGCCTGTACTGATCTGCCCCCATACAAAGCACAGCGAGAGCGCGGCGGGGAGGGGGAAGACGTTAATACTAAAACCTCAGTGTGACCCTAACTGACGGGTGCTGCCCTCAGCCTGACCTCTTGTGTAGGGGGGTCCGCACTCAGCAGTGGGAGCTCCTGAGCAGGTGTCAGAGGAATCACAAGACTCAGGGGCAGAGGCAGGCTGTGGTCAGACCCGTGAGCAGAGCTAGTACCGGGCAGGAGCCGGGGCAGAGGCAGGCTGTGGTCAGAGCGGAGGGCAGAGCTGGAACCAGGGCAGAGGCAGGCTGTGGTCAGACCAGCACTCTGGGGACAAGTCTGGTGTTGCAGCAGGCCGAAGTCTGTGTGATTGCCCAGACAACTTCTTGTGGCAGCCCCTGAGGGTAGGGGAGGTGGCCACTCAGAGGGCCATGGGGTATTGTCACTCTGGCTGCCTTGGGTGGTGCTTCCTGCTGCAGCTCCCCTCCAGAGTGCTCCCTGGTGTAGCTCTGCATGGCCTCCTGGGGGCTCTGTAAGGATCACAGCTGTCCCAGGCACGGCACACCCAGGTACCTCTGTAGTACTTCAGCAGTGCAAAACCGGCCAAGGCAGAAGCAGTAACGTGCCGTCCGTACCCTTATGGAAAGCAATGGTCTGTTTCTCTGCTTGTTTTCAGGCTTACCCAGAGTATCTCATTACATACCAGATTATGAAACCAGAAGCTCCGTCACAGACTGCGACAGCAGCAGAGCAGAAGACCTAGTAACTGTGGAGTGGTGAAGCAAGGTCGGATTTAATTCTTGGACTGGATGGCATTTTGTTTCTGAATACCAATATCGTATAAAATTCTTGACAACCTGGAAAGAAGCTGTATGTCTTTTCTAAAGCATTGCTATATTGACAAGGGTAATAGGAGTAACTGACACATACTCAACTGCTACTGTTCCTTTTGAGGAAATGTTTACAAGGGATTGCCTTTTTACAACATATCTCAGGCTCATTCTCACTGCAGTTACCAAGTGTAAAACAGCATTGCATTGATCTAGACTTTGGGAACATTATGCTACTAGTAGAAAACGCTACCAGTACAACTCCATATCTTAAATTTTCACACACTACTGTTCTAATGTTTATTTACAGATAAATTGAATTAAACACATAATTTCTTTTCAGCACACACAGTTCAACTTATTGTTGAAAGAGATCTTAGTCAACTATTTATTTTACTTCTTTTGTATTGTGAACTTGAGCCAGAACCTTCTTAAAGATATTTTGCACAAAGTCGAGTTGACTAAAATCATTAACAATGCAATATGAGTTTCTTATCCAAGAAGGGACTAGGTCCAATTCTTCAGCGTAGGGGGGGTTTTGCACTTTTATGAGCAAATGTTGCTACAGGCATAACCGTAGGGTGTAAACCAATCAAATTTCAGTTTGCTGCTTACGCTGTCAGGTTTCTAGGGAGAGTGTTAGTGAGCTTTGTGCACTTCGTAAAGTGCTTCTTGTGCTTGGTAGCACTTCATGAAGAGGTCAGTTTCCTCTGCTGACTCCAATAAAAATATCACAGTGTGACTGAAAGGTTAAGAAGATGCTATAAAGTACAATGCAGACTGTGAAATGTTTTCAGGCGACAGCGGCATATGATTCAATAGGAGCAGCTCCGTGAGGGGATGGAAATTAGTGGATAAATAGCCAGAAGATTTGTGTGCATGATATAAATTCTGGTTCCTGAAAGACACCCAGCAGCTGGCTATTGTAAAGCAACAAGAATGGATTACGGTATGTTGGGTTCAGGTTGTATCTTCATGCGCAACATCGCAATTGAAGCACAGGGGTGATGTACAAAACAGATACAAACATTTATTCCTATCAGCGTATAATTGGTGTTAACCATCAATTAGTAGGGACTGGGGTTTATCTGAGAACAAAGCCAGGCGTTGTCCTTTCTAATCATCTCCCTACAACTTTCGGTGTGTGTTGTCAGAATGGGGAGGGTAACTCTCTCAAGCACTGCTTAGCGTAATACAACACAGTGTCCTATGTCCAATACAGAAGGCATACATTTGACAAAAACAACATCTTGACTTCCTTTTACAACTTTAACGTTGGAAAGGAGGAGGAAGTTGAAAATCAAACCATTTTAAAACTCTTTTTGAATAGGCTGTATCACCGAGGGACATGGCAGCATTTGTTATGCAGTGACTTTGGAAAATGTGTGTCTGAGAGAGCTATACTTTTTACGAGTGCATAACCGCCAGCCATATTACACTGCACGTGTTACGACTCTTGCATTAATGCATTTTACCTCCAGAAAGTATTGAAATGATAGCTTAGTGTATTGCATTTAGTTTACAAAATAAAATAGTCTATCTGCAGATAGGATTTGGAGAAATCTGCTGATAAAATAAGCCAAAAAAAAATCTGGGCAGAGATTTCAATATAAAAAGACACAATTCTGCTAAAAGATTTTTGTGGAGAACAAATTTGACCACTTGTAAAATTAGTTATTTGAGGCAGCCTTGTTGAATTGCTAATCCTCTTTTGCAGTATCCCGAGAAAAAGATTAGAAGCAACATTTCCAGTAAGCATCAAACTTTCCTTTGTTTTGCTTAAGTCTCCTGTGCTGGCACTGGACATATGGTTCTGAGTTTGGGTTTGCGAGTTCATTTAATACACTACGTCAGCCCAAACCAGAAGGAAGAGACAGCTGTCCTTTTAATTAAATTTCATTGACTCCAGTTGGGTGTTTGTGTTTGGCTACTTGTTTAATAGTGTTAGAATTCAAATGATAACAACTAGGCTTTGAAGTTTTGTACTCAGTTAGGGGACTTTTTATTTTATTTTTATTTTAGTTAATCAGGGGTTGCGGATGTGCCATCTGCAGTAGTTTCAGATAGCTGTTAAAATGCATATTACCTGCCATCCCTTGTTAGACATAGTTTTAAATGGTAACACAGTTGTGCATCTTAGTTAAGCAACACAGTTAACATGGGTGTAGATGTTCAAAGCTTTACAGCTTTTAAAACAACTCTAGGCCTGATTCTGATGATGTTTGTTATTTCCGATGTACTAATTGAACTAATGGTTGCTCTAGGTTTCAGCTGGAGCTCTAAACGTCTAGAGGACAAAAATGTGGTCCGGTATCTTTTAACTGCCAGTGTTATGTATCTGATGTTCTGTGCAGAGTAAAGGTGCTATGTGAGGAAACCATTTGCAGTGGTTTTTGTCTTGTAATCCCTTGATTGTGTAACTCTTCACGGCCAAAAGTTGAAGAAAGCACGTGGCTAGTGCACCTACTGAAACTCATTCTCATCTCACAAGAGCCTGGTCCTGTTCTTGCCAGAAGAATGGGGGGTAGATCCTTAGCTGCTGTTCGCTGTCCAAGCTTCACTGATGGCACTTGGCAGTTGAGGATCTATCCCCAAATGTCCCACCCTCAGAACTGCTTTCTGGAGAGTAAGTCCTGAAACAGCTCACCACGTTCCTGGTGGAGGAGCCAAATGCTAGGACTGGTCAGAGAAGCTGAGCAACTTAATTTCATGTCTCTCAATTCTTTAAAACAGCATCCAGGTGCCTGGGCCTCAAATGTGGCCCAAGCACACACATCTTTCATCTCCACACAGCCCTACCAATGAGAATCCTCGCTGCTCCAGGATATGGCTGCAGATGTCTCCATGTCAGTATGTTTGTGTCTCAGCACACCCAGACCACTGCCCTTCTGAACTTCTGGCACCCCATGGGGGCATGTTAGAAATTCAGGGTAAAACCTGGGTTCCCCCCATGAAGATCAGCCTGGCCACCCCATCAGCAGTGCATAGACAGCTTCCATGGGTGTTTGTGGGAATTGCGCACACCCAGCTAGCAGAGCAGCCAGGCTCCCAAGGGTCCGATCCTAGCAGATCTCTTTCTGGAATGCTCTTGGTGTTTACAGGGCCGGTACACCTGCCGCATGGGGAAAAGGAAGAGGTCAGATGTCAGGGCTCCCAGCGTTTAGCACTGTCCCCTTTGAGACAATGCACTGTGACACTTCAAGATCCTTTTGTGACATCCTCAAAAATCAAACCCCCACTTACAATGAAAGTGCCATTTCTATTCTGTCACAGCAGTTGTTTCGGTGAGATGGATACTTTCGATATTTATTGTACAATGCACAGTATGGTGCTGCAGTCTGAGTGCTGTGAACAAAAGCTCCATTAGGATAACAGAAACAAGAGTACAAAACCGTAACCTGTTTGTGTCTGCGTATCTCTTTACGTCCCAGCTCTGTTGCAACCTATTACTGCACACTCAAAGAATGGTGTCTTTCTAAACTCCGCCGGGATGGCCAGACCGCCTGTGATCAATCCCCTTCCTATAGAGCAGTCTATCACCGGGCGTGGCAGAAGCTCCTTTGTTTTACTTATGGACTTGTACTTTGGCTGCTTGGGACCAATTGAGATTAAGCTAAAATTAAAAATTCTGTGTCAAAAAAGCATCATGAAGCTGTTTTCTGTCAGCCCCGGCGAGAGCGGAAGCGAATACAGAGGAAGCGCTTGGTGACTGACGATGGACAGTTGCTAAAAAGAGTTCTCCTGAGAGTCTCACTACTGGCGAGGGCAGGCAGGGAGTGAGTCTGCTTCCAGTGGGCTTAGGAGGCTTTGGTGGATGCCAAAGTGTTATGCAACCATGTGGTCTGACATATGCTTCAAGGACATGATCCCTGGTGCTGGGTTTCCATTCGAGAGCCTTGTGAGAATTGCAACCCATTGTAGCTTGCTAGAATATTGCCAGAGTCCCTTGATTAAACCTGGACTCATGCTGAGGAGTGTGCACGTGATTTCTTCACATATCTCGAACTCCCGTATGGTTGCTAGCCAAATATCATCCAAGTTTGCCCATAACTGAATTTGTACAACTGGTGGAACAAATAATGGGCAACAAACAAGACAGTCAAGTTATTTGTAATGCCTGGAATTTGGGGTGAGGAGATGCTGTTTGTTGGGATCTGACCACGTTTTGCAGGACATTTGTCTGTTCCCTTGCTGCCGGTAGGCACTAAAGCATGCAGGTGCAAGTTCAGAAATCCAGCACATACCTGATGTCTTGAGCAATTTTTAGACCAATATTTGAGTTTGGGGGACCAATAAAGAGTTGGCGGACAGAGATTCGTACACCAATAAAAGCGCTCAGTGATGGAGAGAGCCCTCCAACCCAAAGTGCAGGACACCGCCTCACCAGTCCTCGCCTGCAGCCATCTCAGGTATGTGGACCTCTTCAAAAATGGCTGCTGAGGAGCCTGGTCCAACAAAAACCACCAACTGGGCTTCACCTTCAGAAAAGCAATCCCTGTCTGCAGAAACTGCACCCGGATCAGCCAGGTCCTGGACGTCCCGAGGACCAGTGCTGATGTGACTCAGTCTAGGTATGTCCCTATAAAGTCCCTTTGTGGGGTGGGGTCAGGGTAGATTTCTGGAGGCTGCTCTGTATCTAGATTGGTAACTAGGGCTAGAGGGGTGTGAAGCGCCTCGTCCTGTGCAGACAGTTGGCGAGAGAGGAGACTGATCACACCCGGTTGGCGAAGATGTGCGGCTGTAGTAGCCAGCACGGTGGCTGTGGCGGGGGCAAAGGGAAGTACCTTGCGTTGGGAGTGTAAGTTGTCACGGGTGAATGGTGGGAACCTCCTTTGCGCGAGGTGGATCAGGACATGACAGTAAGTGTCCTGTAGGCCAAGCGCCAATCCTGTCTGCGATGCAGGAAGTATGGTTGCTAGGGTTACCCTTGAAGCACTGCGTTCTCACAACCATCCAGGATGGGCTGCCCCCTGCCTGTTTTCTTTGGAGTGAGGCTGCCGTGCAGGTAGAACTCCTGCCCCTGTGCTGACCCAGTCCTGGTCCACAGCACCTCACGGCCGGAGATGGTTTCTCTGCTGCTGAAGCAGAGGCTCAGGAGAGGGGTCCCTGGAGAGGGATGGGTAGGTGGGATAGCAACAAAGGGGATGGAATAGCCCTTCTGTGCTATGTCTCAGGCAATGGCTCTCCAGACAGGGTAAAAGGGGGTAAGGAGATCCCCAGAGCTGGAAAGTTACGGTAACTCTGGGACTGAAGAATGCAGGGCTCTCCTTGCCTTGCCCAGCACTTCAAAGCGTTTGACTAGAAGTGGAGAGCCGAGACATAGACAGTTGCTCCTGTGTCTGACAGTGTCTTGCCTGGTGCTGCTTGCAGCGTTGGTCGTCATTTCATTGAGGCTGGGTGCATGGGGCAGGGCAGGCTCGCTGGGTGTGGAATGTGCTGTTGCTTTTTGTTTGCAGGGATGTAGAGTCCCTGTAAGGAGATGGCTGTGCTTGCTGTCAACAGTTCTTGTCCCTAAGTCCTCTATCGCCTGCACTTCCCTGCGCAGTCGGAGAAATGGAGCCAGGAAGCCGTGCTTGTGACAACGGACATGGTGACAGAGCAGGCTGCCGTGTCGGCAGAATCCAGAAAAGCCTGCGGGGCAGTTCTGGCAATGAGGAAACCTCCTCCTGTGTTGGCTTCATATTGTGCTTTTCTGCCAGCTGGGATGCGCGCAGTGGAAGAAGACCTCTGAGAACAAATGTTCTGTGTCCTTGGCCAGAAATGCAGAGCAGTTTGCTATGCAAAACCGGAGACTCGCCAGTGCAGACAAAGAGCTCTGGGCAGTTCCAGCCTTTTCATAGGAGATGGCTTAGGTAGCTGTTGCTTCCCCTGTGATTAACTGCCTCTAACAAAATGAGTTTGGAGTAAAGCGAGTAAACAAAGCTCTGCTCCTTCAGCCCGCACACAGATTCCAGCCATGGCTCCGCGGCTCGCCAGCCAGCTGACCAGCGCCTTCGGACAGGTTTTGCAGGCTCCATAATGGAATGGCAGCATTACTGAATAGTGGGATCGTGGCTGATGGAGAAGCTTGTAATGCATGTCAGCTTGTGCTGAGTCTGTGGTAACTCAGCCAGGGAGATAGCTAAGGAAGCACCCGCTCCTTTAAACAGATCTTGAAAGGGTTTGAGGGGAGGAGGCAGTATTAGTGTGTTGGCTGGAGAGGAAACTGAGGTGCCTGTAGGGGAGAGTCACCCTCTTGCCTGTCTGCGGATTCTTCAGCTTCCTACTTCAGCAGTTCCAGAGAGAACCGTAGAACCAAAGAACACTAGGACTGGAAGGGACCTCGAGAGGTCAAGTCCCGTCCCCTGCCCTCACGGCAGGAGCAAGCACCATTGAGATCATCCCTAGCAGGTGTGTGTCTAGCCAGCTCTTAAATCTCTCCAGGGATGGAGACTCCACAACCTCCCTGGGCAATTTATTCCAGTGTTTGACCACCCTGGCAGGCAGGAAGTTTTCCCTAATGTCCAACCTCAACCTCCCTTGCTGCAGTTTCAGCCCATTGCTTCTTGTCCTGTCCTCAGAGGCCACGGAGAACAATTGTGCCCCTCCTCCTTGTAACACCCTTTTAGATGCTTGAAAAGCGCTGTCATGTCCCCTCTCGGTCTTCTCCTTTCCAAACTAAACCAGCCCAATTCTTTGTCTTCCTTCGGAGCTCATGTTCTCCAGACCTTTAGTAATAGTCCTGCCGTGAGGGCAAGGATTAGACTAGATGGCCTCTCAGGGTCCCCTCTAGTCTTCTGATTGTTCTATTCTTGCTGGCTGAGATTGTTTGGATAATAGGCACGGCGCGAAACTGGCGGCACGGCTCGGTTGCCCTCTGCAGCAGTGATGGACAAGGAGTGCATTGGAGGAAGCTGAGGGCTTGGGGTGCCCTTGCCACCTGTGGTGGATGAATTGGCCCTGCTCCACTGACACTCTTGGCTGGGCCCAGGGAAAGCAGCAAACTGAACTGGCTGAGGCGGCTGTGGAGGGCGGCGTGAGGAACAGCAGGGCAGGCACTGAGCACTAGTATGGCTGGAGCTGTAGAAGGCTGCACGAGGAACCCTGTGGCCAAAGCCCTCCGCTCGCAGGGTGAAGAAAGGGGCTGAGAGCCGAGTGAGATCCAGGGACACTGGCCAGTAGGGGGCAGTGCAGCCCTATAGGCTGGGTCTGGATGAGCCATGTGCTGAAGCCCGAGTTGGTTGGGTAACGGGCGCTCTGCTACCTGCGGAGGCTGATCAGAAATGGGCACCAGGGACCAAGTTGCCCCCTGCCCCTGGGAGCTTGGCTGGTCCTGGGGAGCGCGGGCAGCACGTGGAGACCCATACAGCTCTGCTGAATGGGCAGTACAAGAATGAGCGCGATTGGGGGAAGGAGACAAGGTGGCGCGACAGATGTTTGGGATGAGGGCAGGGCTGGGCAGTTGCTACCCTTCTGCACCCAGCCCTGCAGCACTTGCTGGTGGCCCCAGGAAGCACAGCAAGGACCCCGGAGCCCTGCAAACGGGCATGCAAGGAGCCCATGCAGCAGCAGGGAGGGTGGAATGGGCCGAGGACATGGTGGTTGCTTAGGGATGGCTGAGCTAGCTGAAGGGCCCTTGCCATAGGACCGTGTAGCTCCGCACATATGCCATGCAGCCAGGGGACACACCTGCAGCCTTGAGAATAAATGACAGGAGCAAATCCTGGGCTGCACAGCCAGGCCGTGTGCGGGGACCAGCCCCAAGTTCCAGGCTGATCCAGTAGCAGAGCCATTCTGGCCCTGCTGCTAGTACAGGTGTGTGGCGCCCACTGCACCACTAGTTCTTTCCCCAGTGGCACGGGCCTGGCGCCTTCTAGAAAAGCCAGCGCCTGACCACCCTTTCGCTAGCTGTGGCTGACAGGCTATAGCTACGTGCAGCCAGTTCTTGGCCAGCACAGCCCCCCATTAAAGTAAATCTGAGCGCAGCTCCTAGCCTGCTCCTCCACGGGACTGCCTGTGGGCGGGGCTTGTCAGTTACCTGTTTCACATGAAAGCACCCGAGAGGAAATGAAGGGTCGGGCGCTGTGCTCCTGCCTGAGCCCTGGCGAGGTGGGGACTTTAGCAGCAATTCCACAATGAGCTGGCAAGTGAAAGTGGGGGGATGGGATCAGGGACAGGGTGAGGGTCACAGAGCAACGTGGAGCAGGCTACAGCCACGTCGGGCAGCTCTGGGTCTAGCTGGGCTCAGCGCACGCAGGCCGCACGGCTACCTTCAAGTAAGCAAACAAGTGCAGGAGCCACGCTCACGCCCAGGGCCTACTCGGGTACAACAGGTGGGAGACCTGGCTCCCCCACAGACTGTGGTGACTGCCCCTTGGCAGGGCCTCGCTTTCCCCTGTCAGACGGGCTGAGAGCTGCGCTGCTGGAACACCCGGTGGCACAGCATGACTCCGACACGGCTGCTGAAAGCGTTTATTTCTCTCCAAACGATCTGTCAGGCAATAAATACAAACATACATCAACTTTCTAACACCCCACATCTAGGCAGCAGGAGTGCTGGGAGCCAGGGGCTGTGCCCAGGGATTACTGCATCACTCTGCAGATTTCAGCCCGAGCTGCTGCCTGGCTGCCCCAGGAGGGTCAATGCCACCTTGCTCAGAGGTGGCCAGACTGTGCAAACAGCAACAGCAAGAATCCTCTGCGGGGGGGCCACAGCACTGCTCAAGTGCAGGACAAGGGCTCTGGACATGGGAGGAGCCAGCACTAAAGCAAACACCCCCAGCTCTGTGCAGCGAGACTGGGCGTGGAGGCCGCGCCACCCAGAGAGCGGCCGTCTCTTGGGGGAAAGTGTTCACCTGCAGTCCTGCTTGCTTTGCACCCACGCTGGACCAAGAGGGGCCTGGTGACAGGACGCTTCTGCTGGAATCCATCCTGCCTGCTGCCATGCCAAGGGGTTAGCGCACCCCGGCAACAAGCCCTGCTTCTCTCTCTCCTCTGCCCCTGCTACAGGGGCAGCACTGGAGTCAGCCCTCAGCTCACTGCACAAAGCACCGCCAGCCACTGAGCTCCCCAGGGCAGGTGCTGCAAAGACAAGACGCCCAGCTGGGTCTTAGTGGTTCGTGGTGCCTTTAACTGGTTCTAGGCAGGGACTCTCCACACCACCACTGAACGGCTGTTGCCAGTGAATGGACAAGGGGCAGAGGCTGGAGGCGTGGGTCACTGACTAGCTGGTGAATTGACCAGGGGGAGAGATGTGCAGTGCAGTTTTGCTGCTAGCTGCACTCTATGGGTGTGTTTAGACTGGCAAGATTTTGCACAAAATCTTGCCGCCTGTCTACACTGGCCATGAGTATTTGCGCAAGAACGCTGACTTTATACTGTACAAAACCAGTGGTTCTTGCGCAAATACTCCGCCACTCCCGCTCAGGGATAAGCCCTCTTACGCAAGTATTCTTGTGCAAGAGGCCAGTGTAGACAGCCAAGTTCAAATGGCCATCAGAGCTTTCTTGCACAAGAGAACGTCTACTCTGGCACGGATGCTTTTGCGCAAAAGACATCCATGCCAGTGTAGATGCTCTTGTGCAAATACTTTTAACGGCAAAACTTTTCTGTTAAGTATTTGTGCAAAATCTTGCCAGTCTAGACGCAGCTTCTGAGAGCGCTCCATGTTTGAACAGATCAGCCCCCTACAGCCTGGGCACGGCGAGGCGCTACAGTTCTGATGTGGCGCACAAATGAAGGGGCTTTGCCAAACCCCAAAGCTGTGCTGGCAAGACAGTTGCACATGCAAATGTAAAAGCAGCTGGCACCTGCAAGCACCCAATTCTGACTGCAGCGCTGCTGCCTCTATCGCATGTTTGAGCCAAACTATCTTCATTAAATTCACTGGTTTTTAATACAAGGATGAATTTTCTGCTTCCCCTGTTGGGGCACTGAGAGTTTATTCCAACACTAGCTCAGTCAGGGGACAAGAACCTGTTTACGGTGGGCTGGGGGCAGGAGAGGAGACACCCCTGCTTTACACTAGCACTTCCTTCTCCCCCGACATTTCCAGCAGTACTGGGGCTCTGGAACCAATGTGCTCAGCTGTGCAACTGCTCCAGGGAGTCTGACAAAACTGAGGCACAGAGCCGGGGGGGGGGGGGAGGAGACAGCTGGAAATGCACTCGCTGAAGTGCTGCTGCTTTGTTTAGCTCAATTGGGGCTTGCTCCCATGGGTCTCTCCACAGCCAGACACTAGACAGCACGCTCTGGCAGGGCAGTCTCAGCCCAAGCCAGCTTGTGTGCACTGCTCAAGTGAGTCGTCGCTGCAGTGCGGCCCCAGGGCAGTCTGAGCAGCAGGATTGGGCCTTGCACCCTGATGGGTGTGTGAGAGCCAGCATCCGCCCTGCAGCATGGGAAAGGCCTGCCCCAGTCACAGCCAGGATGGCCCTAGCAGAAGGAGAATCTGCTCTGGGATAAAAAGGCTCTTCTGATTTGGGGATGAACAGTTCTGGAGCAGCATCCTCCCGCCAGAGATTACTGAGCACCACAATGTGCTAAGGGCTCCAGCTTGCCAGCAGGGCACTTGCCTTAGAGATCCTGAGGCGGGATCCCAAGCAGCCAGGCCAGGCCCTCAGCTGAGACCACCACAGCTCATGCCAGGCCATGCAGCGCTCGAGGAGCAGGGAGTGCAGAGCAAGTGCACAAGCAGCAGCCATGCCCCAGGAAAGCAGCCAACAGCACCCCACGCAGGGTGAGGAAGGGGAGGGGATACAATGGGCCGTATCCCCCACAAGCGCCCCCCTAAGCACAGAGTCTGTTCCCTGGATGGAAGAGTCCGGGCCATAGTGACGAACTCCCACACGTCTCCCAGCACGTGGGAACCCTACAGGGTCTCCTCGCAGGGCGGTGCAGCGGATTTGTGCCCTGGCTGCTGAGACCCGCCTGTTGTGTTCTAGAACCGGCTCTGAGGGCCCACACGTCACATTCAGTCCCTGCAGCCTGCAGGAGGCTCAGCTTGGGTTTTCACAAGTCTGCTTTCGATCACGGCTCCTGCCCTGGCTAAAACGCTTCTGCTGGGTGGGGGGGACCTTTTATTAAAAAAATTAAAAAACCAAAACCAGGCTCTTTGGGAAATTGTCATTTTCTTCCCCAAACAGAACTGGTCAGACACATTGTCAGGATTTCACAACTTCAAGCCTCGCTGCTTAAAAAAAATGAGGTAAGAAATGTCTGAGGGAGCAGGGCCCCCGCAGGGCTGGAAGCGGGCGGCAAGCCAGCCGTTATTGCTTGCGCTCCAGGGGCAGGGCAGGCGCCCTCCATTATTGCAGTCTCACGGCGTGAGGTCGGCCTCCTGCCTGCCGTAGTCTGTGCCCGGCCCTAACAGCTGGGGGAGGAGGTGATGGGGCTGTGCAGGTAGGGCAGGCTGCTGGGGGTCGTGTGCATGCCCACGGAGACCGGGAAGCTGAACACAAACTGGGAGGCGGGGGTGGCGGAGGCCTTGCCCCGATCTCTCAGGGCTCCGGAGGGGCTGGCTGCCTCAGCGGCGCAGGAGGTGGCCAGCACTTGGGACTCAAACTGCAGAAGCTGCCCCATGAAGCTGAAGTTGGGGGAGATGATGCTCCTGCGCTGTTTGACAAATTCAAAGGCCTCCTCCAACTTTACGCGCCTCTTCATCATCAGGTAGGCCAGGCAGATGGTGGCCGAGCGGGAGATGCCGGCTTGGCAGTGCACCAGCACCCGGCCGTGGCAGCCCTTCACAGAGTCTGGGGGGAAAGGAGGAGTGGGTGAGCAATTCACACTCCCAAGGCAGCCAGAGCAGACCCTGCTGACGGGACCCCAGCGACGAGCGCTGCACAGACCAGGGCGCCTGTAGGGTGCAGCAGCCCCGGCCCTGAAGCCCAGATGGGAGCAGAGCCACAGACGCCCGACAGCTGCGTGTCAGGCACCTGTCTAACCCGGGCCCCCAGCGTCCCCACCTTCCATTGGGCGCGTTAGGGCATTGGACAGTGGTGCTGCTGTCTGGGAAGCCTGTAGCTAGGGCCATTGGCAAACGTGTCTCCTGGCCCAGAAGGGAAACCCCATTAGCTCCTTCCCCCCTCGAGTGCTGTGACCTGCCAGGCCGCAGGGAGGGAACGGCAGACAGGAGTCCCCACGGGCCCCAAGCAGACTGAGCATGGAAGTGGGAGCTGAAAGAGCCTCTCCCCCTGCCAGCCAGCTGGAGCCAAGGAGCAGCTGAAGCCTGCAGCTCCCCCCCTTCCCGCACTGGGCCAGACCTCACAGCAGCACCTGGCGTGCCCAGCCCAGCCCAGCCGCCTACCTATGTACTCGATGGCTTCCATGAACCAGGAGCTGATGTCAGCCTTGTGGTTATCCTCCACCGGGATGCTCTTGTACTGGTAGTGCCCTTCGAAGTGATTGGGGCAGTCCGACGAGACGTTCAAGAGGGCCGTAATGCCCAGAGTGTCCAGCATGTCCCTCCGGGCTGCGTGGTAGGCGCTGCCCAGGTAGAGGAAGGGCAGGATTTCAACAGGGCCTCCCTGTTTGCAGAGAGCAAGAAAGTGTACGGTCAGCAGGCACAGTGCTGGGAGGAGGCTGGGAGCAGCTGCAGATGACAGCCAGCAAAGACTACGGCTGCAGGAGTCGGGGAGTGCTGGGAGCCGCCTGCCAGGCCACTAGGAACTGACACACTGCGCTTCTGGGAACGAGGCTCTCGCCCTCGCAGGGCCCATGAATCCACCCGCCTCCAAGCATCAGGCCCCAGGCCAGCAGGCTGAATACAGCCGCCCTTCCCCTGCAAGGCCCCTCGCAGGAGGGACACGCTTCAGAAGAGCACAGTGGGCGGGGCCACGCTGAGCGCCCGCCCCCCCGGGTGTCAGGGCCAGGGAGTGGCATGAACGGGGTGCTCGGAGCGGAAGATACCTGGTCATGCAGAGGGGTCCCACAGGTGCTGCACCCCAGGTCCGTTGGCTCCGCGCTGGCAGGGGCAGAAGTGCTGCTCAGGGCTTTCGACTTTGCACAGAGTTCTGGGTACTCGGAATAAAACCTCTCGTAGCCGCCTGCAATGGAAGAGACCGGCATGAGAGGTCATGGGGACTGCCATGGCATTGGACGGGGCTGCAGGCCCTGCTCCCAGCAGCCCCTCTGTCCCACCCTTGCCACTAGCCCTCACTCCTGCCAAGTGGGTGCCAGGCATTTTTGGGCGCGTGGGACCGTGGCAGGGCAATTGGTCAGCAGTTTACACCCATGGGGGGGGGGGGAGCCCTCTGCCCATGCAGCAGGGCAAAGTTTCCCTTCAAAGGCCCTGGACTCCAGCAACTGAAAAGCCAGCTGAGCAGCCGAGGGCTGGCTCAAGTGGGAATGAGGAGCAGAACACCAGGGCAGTGCCGGCTTCCCAAATTAAACTGGTGGGGCCATGAGCAGGCAGCTTCGGTGTCACTGTCAAAGGGTGGCATTTGCAGAGGCCGAGTCCCTTTCCAAGCCAGGCTGGCTGCTCTGCCATTTCCGCTCCAGTTCCTTCCTCAGAAACAGGAGTTTCCACCCTGCAGTTACAAGCTCCTTGCCTTCCGCCCTCGCGCTCCAAGCCCCAGATACCTCTTGACAGTCCAAAAGCTCAAGGCCAGCTCTGTGTGTGAGAGGAGGGGGAAGCAGGCGTGTACTTTGCATCTCATGCAAGTATTTGCACATTTGTGGAGCACCTGCCACATCCACCGAGTGCATCCCTCCCACTCCGCCCCACGTCCGGTTTTGCCACCACTGCAGGCTGGCTTTGGGCAGGGAATCGGACACTCAGCAATACGCTCTGGATCCGTGCTACCCTTTCACTGCACCGCAGGGCTCTGCTCAAAGGAGCTTTAAACATTTCAAAACCTCTTGGCCCCGTTCTGCCAAGCGCTGCAGCTTATGGGATCAGAAAATGCTTATTCCCTGGAGTAAAGGGTCGCAGTATCGCGCCTGCATATCCTTATTAATAAAGAAAAGCCACAAACAGATCTGATCATGCTGTGGGAACAGCGCATTGGTTTTCTGACTGTCCCTGGGATATGCAAGCACAGCTGGCTTCCGTTTTCCTACCAGCAGACAAAACAAAGCTGCTATTGATTGGCTCTAGTGCAGGGAATCTCAAATGTCATGTGGGCTGTTTACCTCCATGGACTTTTTCTCTCTCTCTCTTTGAAATGCTAGTGACCTTCGAGTCCTTGTAAGTGCTGACCTCTGTTTAAAAATCCATATTGTGCCTGTAATTAAGCTGTTTTATCATCACAGCAGGAATCTAGCCAGACTAAAGCCTTTGCTTTCTAGGCTAGTTGCTGAAACCTTAATCCACAGATGTGGATCATCCCAGGCAGAGTACTGCAGTTGTTCCAATTATTGTCCCTTGGTGGCAATTTCTATCAATGCTAGCAGACTTTACTTGGCCTACTTTTCTCTTTTCAAGGTACTGCCCCAGGTTAGAAGTGGAGTAGGCGAAATAGAGCAATAGGTGGATTTCACCGTCTGCTTAGTTTTTGGATCTTTTCAGCCACTAAAGAGACCACCACATCACATTCTCATGTAGCCTTATTGTGGCAGATCCAGACTTTGCGCCTTTCCTTGTTGCCTTTGAGGTGTAACTACATAGCATAACCAGCAGCAAAAAAAAACTATTGCACAAAGCAGAAGACGACAACACCCATTGTCCAACACCCACCACAGGACGGGTGAGCTGGCAGATGCCACAGTCATAGGAACACCCCTGCAATGGAAGGAAGAACAGAAGAGTGCAGGAGAGTTCACTGTCAAGCTGGGGGAATGCTGCATGACCCCTTTTCTTCACAGCTGCCGGGACTCCTCACAGTCACTGTTGTGCTGTAACACTGGGTGTCCTGGTTTGATATCTATGAACAGATTTTAAATAAGGCTCTAGGGCTTAGACCTTGATGTCCTCACGGCCAGGGGAACCCCCCAGACAGACAGGGGTTCTGTGCACGCATCTGATGGCAGAGCAGAACTGCAGTAGCAGAGCAGGTTCTCAGCCAGCTTCCAGGTGGCACTTCTGTCCTCCATTTGCACAGTCTGATGACCCCGGGATGGAGTCCTGGCCTCCCTGAAATCGAAGGTTCTTGCCATTGATGGCGATGGGCCAGAGTCAAAGCTCCCAGTAACTGCAGCCCAAAGGAAGCTGGACAACAGCGACATGCTCAGAGCCCAGCCTACAGACACGTTGCCTGGGCCACGCTGCTTGGCTCTGCCATGGGTTATGCTCTCAGTTCCAAAGAAAGGTTGGAATTCAGGCCTGAAGCCGGATTGCACTGGTGGTAAAAATGGACTAGAAATTGGCACTCCCTGCATGCACCTCGCTGGAAATGAGACCTAGTTAGGACACAGGCCCAGCTTCCGCAAAGCACTGACCATGCTGTTGTAGGTACGTGGCCCAGCCTCATCCTTGTTCACTCCCTATTGAAAGTCAATAGGATTTGAGTCTATCTGCGAAACCAGCGAGGAGTCCCATGGCACCTTGGAGACGAGCAGACTGATTTGGGCATCAGCTTTCCTGGGTAAAACCACTTCGTCCTCGTCTTTTAATCGGATTTAAGCACATGCTGGATTGTTTTGTGGAATCAAGGAATATGCTCCCTGCACAAGATTTGCCGCCTGAGTTTAACAATCTGGTGCGAACATTTCACTCCAGCCTCAGGTTCTGCTACTTGTATAAATGAACAATGTTCCCCTAACCCTGTCTCTTGATAAGCAGCCTCTGTATTAAAACTGGGGCTGTAAATGAGTAGTCAAGTATAGGATTCACCAACAAGCCTAGGCTCATTTGCTAATCCTCTTGACTACTCACATTTCTCCCCCCCCCACACACACACACACTTCCTGCCTAAGGCAGGGGGAGGGGAGGGCAGAAGCCCATGCTGGGGGAAGCCAGCTTCAAGTCCATGCCCTCCCACACTGGTTCCATGGTGCCGCCTACCCCTCCCTCTATCCACTGCCAGACCAACCTCTGTCCGTGGCGAGCCTAGGCTGTTGCAGACAGAGGCTGCTTTGTGGCAGCCTCCTCCCACCCCCACTCCTCTCAGACCAGCCTTGTGGACAAGGACTGCTGCCACCCCACCCTCCTGCCTCTGGATCAGAGGCAGTATCACAGGGCAGCAAGCAGCCAGGCTGCGCAGGGTCCTGGTTTTTAATTTGGCTCCCCTCGCGGACCAGCTGCTGCCTGCCTCCCCAAGCTGCTGCCTCTGCCACAGTGCAGAGAGCTCCCTATGAGTGGGGCCACATTGCATTGGCTGCTGCCCTCACCCCCGGAGTATAGGGGGTCAAGTCAAGTACCTGCTAGCTAACATCCCTAATGGAAATGCTGCACTTCCTGACAGCCCGCACCTTACAGCGGGATCACAAGTCATACATACCAAGCCACTCAACTGCAGCAGCTGCAAGATGTGGGCTGGCAGGGTCATGTATAGAAGAAAGGTTTGGAATTACAGGCTCTCAAGTCTTCGCTATGTGTTTGGGAAGACATTTTGGTGGTCTTGTCCTCCAGTTATTCCAGCTGCAAAACTGCTCTGAAGTGAGGTTTTTCTGTAAAGCAGCTACCACATGAATTTGATTTCTATAACACTGAACCATGCACAATTTAAGATGACAGATTAACGTGAGTTCAACATAAGTTTGGGGTCAGATATTGCTCCCAATTACTTCATGATGAGCAGGGTTACCCCTCTGCCCCCACATCTTAAATATACAAACACTCATACATCATAGGTCTGTCTTGGAAAAAAGTGGTAGAGATTTTACATAAAATCTGACACTGAAGAACCAAAGGGACAGTTTTACAGAAAGGAATAATTTGGCCAAAAACCAACTGGAAAGAAACTAAGCCAGTCCCAACTTTTTTGTTTTGTTTTGAGATAATCTAGTCAATATACGGTATTGAAATAACTTTTCAATTTGCATGTATTTTTATCCAAAGCAGAATGGCTTATAATTAAAAGACCAAACATTTATGCTGGGTTCCACTGTGAGAGAATTATTTATTCTTAGAAAAGCTACTGCTGTTTTTACTGTAGTATTTGACATTTTATGTTGTACTAGCTATATTTAACTAATCTGTTAATGGATCCACCACCATCTTGGCATGCACTGATCACTAAATAAAACCAATTAAACTTGTTAACTGAAAGACAAATGTAATTCCATTGGGCTCTCGTAACACAGACATAGAAGTGGAGGAAAAGTTTCTTAAAAAAGACAATGTGAGGGTGTGAAGCTCTCATTCCAGTTTGCATTTTTCCTTTTTTAAACCGTGACTATTGGAGGTAGTTTAAAAAAAAAATCAGCAACAGACAGTCCACTTCTAGATGTTTCTATGACAATGAACCACGCTTCCAACTATTTTGTTACAGCAAAATCCGGCTACAGCAATTGAGCCAAACCAGCATCCCAATGCGAACAGAGTTCATTTTAAAAAAGGGTAATTTGACTCCTATTTCAGATTAGTTCTATGGATCCAATCTGAAGATCGGAGTTGTTCGGTCATTACAATCCATCTCCTACAAGTAGCAATCTGCTTTACAACTGGACAAGGCTGAAGAGCCCCAGGAAAAGAGAACACATTCTAAATACATCTACATGGAGCTTGTTGGAGAACAAAATTATTCCTGAAATGTGTATAACTTTAGTGGACTGGAGAGAGAGACTAAAGAACCCTTAACCCCAAAAGGGAAAAGTCGCCCACACTCCCATTGAGGCAGACATTTGCTTGGGCTTATTCTGAATATTCACACACACACGCGGCTCCAACCTGGTTTATCCTAAAACTGAGGCTTTGCCTGTAAGAGCCCAGTGTGATCTCACTGTCTGTGTTACACATGAAAAATAATGGGCATTGTTCAGTGGAACTCATGGCAGGTGGAGAGCTGACTACAGCGTTGTTCTTATCCACAAACCCAGTTTGTGAGCAATCTCAGCCCGCGTGCCCAGCTCTAAGGAAAGGGGCTTTTTATGGTCCTAACGGGCTCCCGAGAGTGGACAAATTGAGGACGTGAACCCTCCTTGTGCACTGCCCAAGTCTTTTTGTATGTAGATCGCCACGTTATTCCAGGCAGCTACGGGCGTAACAGCAGGTTTACCCCGAAATCAAGCAGAGCTCCCGCCAAGAAGGCACATTCCTCTGCCGCGCCACCCGGCAGGGTTGTGAACAGAAGCGGACTGGGCTAGCTCGCTTCCAGCTGTCATTCTACCCTGGTAACACACACCCGGCTTAGGGGGGGCCTTCCGGGAAAAACAAGGGGGTGCGGGGCGAGAAATCCCTAGAGCCTAACTAGAAAAACCCCGCAACTCGCCTTCATGGTTCACCCGACGGTGACCAACAGCTGACCGTTCAATGGGCAGGACACAACTGCAGCAGACAATCGCCCCACTGTTCCGTGGGGCCCACCATAAGCCCAGGCGTGCTGCCTAGCTGGCTGGGCGGCCTCCGGCTAACAAAGGGGGGGGGGAGCGGAAGAATGAATGGAATGTGCCCGGAGTGTGAAAGGAAGGAAGGAAACGCAGGTTCCGGCCTCCCCTCGCCCTACCCCGGCGCAGCAGCGCAGCCCCCCTGCCCGTCTTCACGCACACCGCGCAGCCTGCTCCGGCGTGGGCGGTGGTGGAGGGGGGGCTAAGGCTGCGCTAAGAAACGCGGCGAGTCTGTCAGCACAGGCGCCCCATCCCATGGGCGGCAGGGGGTCTGCGGCCCTCCCCCCTGCAAGCCAGGCCAGACAGAGCAAAGGCGCCGCCTGCCCCCCACACACTGCGCAGAGACTGCAGGGGCCCTGCCCGCTTCCCACCCCAGCCTGCCTTATCCACGGCCCCGCGCCCCGCTTCTCGCACCTTTGAGCAGGCTGATGTCGGCGCGCGCCGTGTCGCGCCGCAGCGCACGCACCACCAGCCACACGGTGCTGTCCTCCCGGAGGCTCTCGGCGCGGGCGCTGCGCTCGTCGTACAGCACCACGGCGGCGTAGAGGCCGGCGCGCAGGCGGGCGCGCACCTCGGGCTCGGCGGGCGGCAGGATGTGCTCCAGCCCCACGGCGCCCTTGGCGCGGCGCCGCACGATGCTGTTGCAGCGCACGTTGAGCGCGCCGCGGATGTGGCCGGCGCTGTGCGCCAGGAAGGGCCTGCAGTCCAGCATCAGCGTCGCGCAGCGCCCGGGGCCCGGCTCGCGCCGCGCCAGCAGCCGCCGCAGCGCGCTGCCCTCCACCTCGCGCAGCTCCCCCATGGCGCGCGCCGCCCGCCCGCGCGCCAGCCCGGCTTTACAGCGCCCGGCCCCGCCCCGCGTCGCCGCCTGCTGAATGGAGCGCCCCCCGCCCCGCGTCACCCCCCTTGAATGGAGCGCGCCTCGCCCCGCCCCGCGTCACCCCCCTTGAATGGAGCGCGCCCCGCCCCGCCGCCTGTTGAATGGAGCGCGCCTCGCCCCGCCCCGCGTCACCCCCCCTTGAATGGAGCGCGCCCCGCCGCGCCGCCTGTTGAATGGAGCGCGCCCCGCCCCGCGTCACCGCCATTCACAAAAACCGGCGGGGCGGGCTGCATTTCTCTGTGAATGGGCGGGCGCGGGTCCGCGGTTGACAGTTCCTGGGCCTGTGCGCGGCGCGGGGAAAGGCCGGGCTACAGCGCCTCCTTCTCCACCACGGGCCGCCCCACGCGTGGCCCCTCCCGAATAGAGCGGGCAGGTCCCCCGCGTGTGTCTCCGTGTGCGCAGCCGCTGGGCGGCCTGTGCCCAGGGTGCAACTCTCCGCGGGGGGGGGGGAGAGATTGTGCCTGGCTGCTCATTCAGCGCTCTCCGCCTCCCAAGCTGCAGGCGGGCAGGGCAGGGCAGGGCTCGGCTCGATGCGATGCGATGCGGTGTTGTCCAGAACAGCAATGGAGGCGGAGCGCGTGGGCGGGGCTTCCTGTGCGCCAGGTGGGGGGATTTCCGTGGGAACGAGTCTCCTAGCAGCTCTCCCCTTTGCATTGCGTCATAAGAACGGCCGTACTGGGTCAGACCAAAGGTCCATCTAGCCCAGTATCCTGTCTGACGACAGTGGCCAGCACCAGGTATCCCAGAGAGGGTGGACCAAAGACAATGATCAAGCGATTTGTCTCCTGCCATCCCTCTCCAGCCTCTGACAAACTGAGGCCAGGGACACCATTTTATCCCCCTCCTAATAGCCTTTTATGACTCTGACCTCCATGAAATTATCCAGCTTCTCTTTAAACTCGATTATAGTCCTAGCCTTCACAGCCTCCTCTGGCAAGGAGTTCCACAGGTTGACTACACGCTGTGTGAAGAAGAACTTTCTTTTATTAGTTTTAAACCTGCTATCTGTTAATTTCATTTGGTGTTCTCTAGTTCTTCTATTATTGGAACTAATAAATAACTTTTCTTTATCTGCCCTCTCCACACCACTCATGATTTTATATGCCTCTATCATATCCCCCCCCTCAGTCTCCTCTTTTCTAAACTGAAAAGTCCCAGTCGCTTTAACCTCTCTTCATATGGGACCCGTTCCAAATCCCTAATCATTTTAGTTGCCCTTTTCTGAACCCTTTCCAAGGCCAAAATACCTTTTTTGAGGTGAGGAGACCACATCTGTACACAGTATTCAAGATGTGGGCGTACCATAGTTTTATACAGGGGCAGTAAGATATTCTGGGTCTTATTTTCTATCCCTTTCTTAATAATTCCTACCATCCTATTTGCCTTTTTGACGGCCGCTGCACTCTGTGTGGAAGTTTTCAGAGAACTGTCCACGATAACTCCAAGATCTCTTTCCTGATTTGTCATAGGCAAATTAGCCCTGATCATACTGTACATATAGTTGGGGTTATTTTTCCCGATGTGCATTACTTTACACTTATCCACATTAAATTTCATTTGCCATTTTGTTGCCCAATCACTCAGTTTGGTGAGATCTTTTTGGAGTCCCTCACAGTCTGCTTCTGTCTTGACTATCCTAAACAGTTTGGTATCATCAAACGTGGGCTTAACCTAGAAGGATGCCTAAACTCTGGGACTGGGGTAGGGGTGAGTCTGTAATTTTAAAACAAGGAGCAGCCCTGTGGCACCTTAGAGACTAACAAATATCTTGGGCCATGAGCTGTCCTGGGCAAAACCCACTTTTTGTGGGCTAGTGATTTTTTTAAAGGAAAAAAACCTGCATTTTCCCCTCCCTCCTCACCCGCGCGTGGAGCTTCCACTGTCATGCCCCTTGGGGGTGGGGGAGGATGATTTCCCACACACAAGCTAGTGCACCTATTCTGAGAGTATCCCAGGCACACACTGAAGTGCACTTGGCAGGTCTGCATTTCTTCTGCTAGTCCCAAAATCAGATTACTCATCTCAGTGCAGATACATTCGTAGGAGTTCCTCAGTTTTTCAGGAGGGAAAAAAGACACACAAACCTTTGTCTGAGAACCAAACAAAATCTCTTGTGTTTAAAATTGACATGCGGCTCTAACATGCTATTGTAATCCACCTTCCCTGGCTATCACCAGTTCTGTATACTGTGGGGCATTTCCTGTGCCCATTTGGAACGGTGAGATCATGACATCCTAATGGGAACAATCACATTATCACAACATGCAAAATCATGTTACAGACTTACCAATGGCTAAGTGAATTATGGGTTGAGGGGGAGAAAAGGCTCACTTCATCACACTCACCGGATGGGATTATGGCCTCATAATTCAAATGCTTCTTGCTTTCTTAAGATTAAGGCACTGCTCTCCTAGAGTGCCCCCTCCCTCCTCCTCTTCATCCTGTTTGCCTGCCTCCCATAGGGTTTTATCAAGGGCTGGATACACATTGTAGGGCCCCGATTTTCAAGGGCTCCTGAGCATAACTCAGCAGGATGGATCTGCTTGAAAATGTTCCTTGGGAATAGTTTTTTGTTGGAACATTGCTGTTTTGCTGAAGAAACTTTCCAGGGGAACGTGTCAAAGGCAATGAAATTGTGTTTTGATACAATAGAAATGTTGGTCATGTTGAAATGTTCTGTTTCATCTTTGCAAAATGGGCTGTAGCAGTTTTTCATTTCACAGTGACTCCGCATCATGACATTTATAGTAGGAAGTAAAAACAATGTTGAAAGTTTAAATTGATTCAAAATGTTTTGATTGAAACACGGTTACTCTCGTGCTCCCCAATTTCATGTCAGGATATATTTTGGTGCCAATGTGGAATGCAAACAAATGTCAAAAATGCAGAATTCTCATCCCCATTCTCACACAGCTCTGCAGCAGGCCGGGCATGATGTTAACCTTTGAATGCCACGTATTTAATACCCCCAAAGAACATGTTCCATCCCACACACAAATAATTCATTGCAAGAGGAAGTTATTTTGTCACTTACACAAATTGCAACTTTGTGAGAGGCAGTCAGGTAGTCTACTACTCCAGGGACTGATATACAAGATGCTTTGATGCCCAATGTGAGGCCCATCCTTAAATCTTGAGCTCTGAAAAGAGAAAAGTAAATCAGAGTTCAATATCATTTAAAAATTATATTCAAATATGTGCAGAATTTAAATCTTATTTTGGACCCTAAATGGCACCTTGCTCCTTAGGGAACTCCTGCTGACATCAATGGAAGCTCCATTGAAAGAATTGCTGCTACACTATGGGCCTGATGCTTGCCTGCAATAAGGAAACCTGCTTTACTCCCAGCAGGTGCGCACTGTGGAGTCATGTGGAGCACATCCAGTGCATGTGACTACACCTTAAGTAGTAACCGCATCTGGGTTTATATTGAAAAGTTATGATACAAGGAGTTGTCTCTATGTACCTGGCAATTACTGTGTATGACTGGCTCCCAGAATTGTCTCAAGGCGATTCGCAGAAAAATGTGTGGGTGTGTGTGTTGTGTTCTCACCTCCCACACTTACAGGTAAGATGAGCCTCTTTCAAGGGCCCCGCTCCTGTTTCAAAATACACATTCTAGAAAGTGAAAGGCTTGTGCAGTATCAGCATTAGTACAGGAAACAATATTCTGCTGTGTAAATGCCAGCAGCATCAGTCAGATCAATACGTTTCATTTGTCTCGGTGGGCAGCATCAGCTGCTTATGTTCATAGGTGGCTCACTTGGCCAGCATTACCTGAATTCATAGAAGAATTTCAATTTTCCTACACCAATAGAGGAAGAGATACAACCTGACTCCAGTTGGGCAGGTGTACTGCAGCTGACTAGCCTCACCTTAAATACTTCCAAATCCACAATTCCAGCCAATGTGGATTGCCCAGAATGGCCGAAACAGAAGCACATGGGGACAGGGCAGGTTTCAGAATGCAGCCATTTCTGCAGTGAGATGCAGAAGCTCGTTAGCAGTGCTCAGTAACATGGCGCAGCCGCTCCGGACAGACTGCAACGAGTAACACTGGAGATCCTGGGAAGGCAGAGTGGGCTGAACATGGTCAGTGGTATTTCCCAGTGTGAAGAACAGTCTAGAATTCAAGTTACCAGGATTCTGCTAAATCAAGCAGATCTCAGCAGACATTTCTGGTACTCCCCATGGTTGGAGTGTCGGCTCTCACAAGACACTGCCCGGAAGCGATGAGGTTGTGGCCTTAGAGCGGAGAGCTAGAGACAGATGAGCCATGGATTTCTAATCTCATTTTCAGCCCCCCACTGCAGGTGTCCATTTGAGCAGGCCTTGCCTAGTAACAACTGCATCATGAAGCAGAGCCGCCTGTGTGTTTGCCAGGAGGACCTGCCACGTTGCGCCCAAAGCGGTCTAGCCAGCGCTGAAGAACAGGTGCTAGTGGCAGTCGACTAAGGATTGAACTGGTTAAGGCCCTACAAAAGCAATTTCCCCTCTCTTGAGATGCACATCTCCACATCAGCTGCTGTGAACAAGCCACGTCCCCCTCCCCACGTGATTAGCCGCATTAACACAAGTAACTTCTTTCTTCTGTTGTTATAGCTACGCTGCCTCTGCAGCGTCCATCCCAGCTCACTGGAGGAAGTGAGTTTCCCCCGAAAGCTGATGCCCTAACACTTCTGCCTCTAGAATAAATTCATGGTGTGCCCACCTCTTGCATATTGCATGCCGATGTGCTCACCCCAAAGACGGCCCACTGGCATTGGAAAGGATTCAGAAAAGGCAACACAAAAGATGAGGGGTATGGAACCCCGGCTGTATGAAGAGAGATGAATACAGCTGGGATGCTTCAGCTTAGAGAGGAGGCGACTAGAGGGCCCACGCTAGAGCTCTGTAAAGTCATGGTGGGTGCAGAGGAAGTCAATAAGGAAGTGCTAGTTACGTCTCATAAGGCAAGAAGGAAAAGTTCCCAAGTGAAAGGAATGGGCAGCAGGTTTCAAAGAAATAACAGGAAGTTTTTCGTCTCCCCACACGCCGCTGAGGGCCCATGAATGTATCTAGTTCTCTTTGGAACCCCAGTATAGTCTTGGCCTCCACAACGTTCTGGAGAAAGTGTTCCACAGGTTGGCTACTAGCCAGGATAGGCAGGGACGGTGGCCTTGGCCTCTGTCTGTCAGGGGCTGGGAATGGGCGACAGGGGAGGGATCACGTGAGGATTCCCTGTTGTGTCCCCTCCCTCTCGGGCACCCGGCACTGGCCACTGCGGGCAGACAGGACCCTGGGCTGGAGGGACCTTTGGGCTGACCCAGCCCGGCCGCTCTGATGCTCTTACGATTGTGTTGTACTTTTGTTTGCTAGACTGAAGAGCCCATTTTCAAATATTTGTTCCCCACGTAGATACTAACGACTGGTCTGCACTAGAGCATTAGGTTGACTAGGCTATGCTGCTCAAGGGTGTGAATACTCCATCCCCCCGAGCAGAAGAGTTAAGCAGATCTAAATCTCTATGAGCCAGCGCTAGATGAGTGGAAGAATTATTCTATTGCCTTAGCGGCCACTTTCCAAGGAGGGGGACTACATTTACCAACTGGAGAACCCCTCCAGATAGCATAGGTAGTGGCCATGTTCCCTGTAAGCTGAGAGCTTGGGTGGCCACCAGGAGAGAGTCAGGTTCTGTCTACCTGATTGGCAGAGTCCCCACAGTAGCCCATAGCTGGCAGCATGTGTGTCTATTGGTGGTGCACGTTCCCTCATGCCTCGGTGCACATAATGAAATGTATTCTGCACACAGATGAAAAAAGTTAGCAGGAATGTTGGTCATGTCTACCCTGAAGTGCTACAGACACACAGCTGCAGTTGTGCCACTGTAGTGTTTGAAGTGTGGACAAGTCCTTATAGACTGTAATTTTCCTGCTTTTTGATAAGCTAAATAGATTGAGCTCCTTCAGTCTCTCACTATATGGCAGCTCTCTAATCCTTTAATCAGTCCTGGGGCTCTTCTCTGACCCCGCTCCAATTTACCCACATCCTTCTTGCATGGTGGGCACAGCATTCCAGCAACATCGCCCCAGTGCCAGATACCGAGGTACAATAACCTCCCTGCTTTTACTCACAACAGGCCTGTGTATGCACCTCAGGGGCCCGGTTGCTCTTTTGGCTCCAGTGTCTCCCTGGGAACTCATCTTCAGGCAATTAGCCACCACAACCCGCAAATCATGTCCAGAGTCCCTACGTCCCCGGGGAAAGGCCCTCGTTCTGTAAGACTAGCCTATGCTCTTTGTTCCTAGGCATGCACAGTCACAGTTAGCCATACTGGAATGCAGATGCTTTGTTGGTACCCAGCTTACTAAGGCATCCACATTGCTCTGAATTGGTGATCTGACCTCTCCATTAGTTACTACGCTCTCATTTTGTGTTACCTGCAAACTTCATCAGTGATCATTTTATATTTTCTTCTAACTCATTGCTCCAAGTGTTAGCCTGTGTAAGGCCACAGACCAATCTCTGCCAGACCCCACCAGAAACACACCCACTCAATGGTGATTCCCCATTTACAATTGCAATTACATTGCCATGTTAATTTTATATCATTTTAGTTTAGAATCAAAATGCCATGTGGTACCACGTCACAGGTGTTACAGAAGTCTAGTACACCGGTCCTATTCCCTTTATCAACCAAACCTGTCATCTCATTACAAAATCAAGTTAGTTTGCTGGGCTCTATTTTCCATAAACCAACATTGACTAGCATTAATTGTGTTACCCTCCTTTAATTCTTAATCAAGTCCTGTATCAATATTAATTTAATTCGGTATCAATCAATCTATTCTCTTGCTTGAGACTGATGTCAGTCCGACAGGCCTATAATTACCAGGTTCATCCATTTACCCTTATAAAAACATGGTACAATAGCTTTCATCTAGCTGCCTGGAAGTGTTAGTTTTTCTTGTTCCTTGTTGGACCAAGGCATTACACCCCCTTACCCCGAATGTCCAGCAGTGGTCCAGACTGACATATGCCTCGTGTGGCTATTCAGTGAGATTTCCTGGCATGCCTCAGCCTTGCACGCCAGTGAGATGTGGAAAGGCCACCCTCTGCTTGTGTTGCTATAAAAGCCTAAAGAAAGTAAAGGGTCAATGTCTCCTTGGAGTAGCGCGCTCCTAAGTGGGTTATGCTAAAAGCGAATTCTGTTGAACTCTCCGGGAAGGTGTTAAGCTGCATGGAGAGAGAGAGTCAATTGGGCAAAGGTCCTGTGGGGGTCGGGGTTAGAGAGGTGATTTCATTACCCGTCCGTGTGTCACCTCATTTCCTGACTGCTAAACCTGCAGCGTATGAAAGATAATGTTAGCTGCAAGGGGGCTCAGATGGTGCTTAATGAAATCTGTCCTGGCAGGCAATTCATTTCCTTCACAGCCGCCTCTACGAATCATCTTTTAGCCAGCCAAGGCCAGGCAAGCAAGCAAGAAAGGAGTCTGTGGAAATGAATTGTCAAAGACGCTGCACGTGTGTCTGATTAAATGTCAATATGTACATTGGAGCAAGGCAAAGGAATGTACGCCTCCTGGCATTGTGCCAGCTACAGCCCAGGGAGGGTGGGGCTGTCAGTCCCCCCTTTGCATACTCCGTCTGGTTGAGTTTTTCAGGGGACGGCCCCACATGTGATCAGAGATTCTCCTTCCAGTCCTGAGTGTGATTTCTCCTTTCCCTTTTGCCCGCCTCTCCTGGGGTTATGAAGCCATCCGCACAGGAAGTAGGCGGGGAGGGGAGGGGAGGGGAGGGGCAGAGGGCCTAATGCATTTGTAAAAGCCGCTCCCTGTGAACACAGACTTCCCAAATGGCAACTGTCTGACTGCCCTGCGCCTGGCGTGCCAGCGGGAGCTGGGCGACTGACATGTCCGTACGTAGTGCCGCTCTCAGCTGGGATCTCTGTCTGCAGTGGAGAGACCTGCAGGGGCACTTCCCAGCTCAGTGGGGCTCAAAGCGCCACTTGGGATGCGTGTGGCAGGGCCACATTTGAGTGGCACTGTGAAGCGGGTCCTGGGTCCCAATGCCACTCAGCTGGGGGTGGCCAGACAGGTAACGACATTCTAGTTGCTCCCCTGGCTTAACTAGTGGTGGGGTGGGGCCCACACAACACTACTCTGTTAACACATGAGCGCGTGGGGGGGGGGGCTGCCTGCACAGTACCCTAGAAAGTCTCTTGTGTTTCCTTTGGCTTTGGGGAGTGTCCAGCATCGTGGCCTTTGTCATGGCAACCCCCGACTTCTGGGCCAGTTCTGGAGACGTGTCTGCTCTTCGCCATGGAGCGGCTCCTTGCTCTTCCCAAGCCCCAGCTCAGGCCACTGACCCAGTCACGCCCACGAGTTCCTGGCTGCCAGGCGCCCCTTGGCTGACTGGCAGGACAAAGCCACACGGGGGTCGGCTGCCCTGGCTGATGGTGGAGGGTGCTGTTGGGTGCTCATGCACGTACGGACGCCCCCGGCTTTCCGTTCCTAATGCATGTGAGGCACAGGGGTGCTGCCAGGAACTGGAATTTTGAAAGAAAAGTTTGTCCATTGCACACAGACAGGGTCCCATTAAACCCTTCACTTAGTTGCTAAGAGCCTGTGCAGAGAGAAGAGAATGCAGCCTGCCCGTCAGATGAACTGCCCCTACAAAGAGCTGGGCTCTGCTCCTGGCCCTGCCCCACACAGACCCTTTGTCATGCACAGGCCGGGGCCTTGCCCCCCTCCCCAGCCACTAGATGCAGCAGGCTCTGTTAACCTTTGGGGAGGTTTAAGTAACTTGCTCAAAGTCACACAGGAAGTCTGGGGCAGAGCTAAGAACAGAATCTGCTCTATGTCACTCTCTGGCCACAAACCCACCCTTCCTGCCCTCAGCAGAGATCGCAGCTGGCTGCACGGCTGTGCGTCAGTCCTCTCCTGGCTCTGCGGTCCTCCGCCTCCGGGCTGATGCTGCATGCACTCTCACAAGCCAGTCTCCCTGGTCATTTCCCCGAAGAGAGACTGGTCCCTGCAGCTCCTGTTGCAAAGCCAAGTCCCTCCGAAGGCAGCGCGGGACTCTCCCTTGGGCACGCCCGGCGCAGTCTGAGCAGAGTAAGAAAGCACACGAGGGTCTAGCAGGATGATGCTGCGCCCCCCTGGGGCGGGTTTCCATAATCTCCTGGGGTCCATTTCAGAAGCGGGGGGCATGGCCATTACCTGAGAGGGACCAGGCAGGGCAACCATGTGATTTGAACAGCAGCCTCTGTGTGTGGCCATGGCCCGAGAAACCAGCTCAAGCAATAACTGGATTATCGGAGAAAACGCCCCTCAGCCCAGAGTCAATGGAGAGCTTGTGGGGAGCGAAAGGTTCGGAAACAGAGTCTGTGGCCTTGGGCCTAGGACTTGACAGCCTGGCCCTGAGTTCATTGGAAAATTGGGTGTAGACAGGGCAAAACGCCGGGAGGCAAACGCAGCTAGCTCCCCAGGGCCCGTCTGGCAGCAGCGCTGTTCGGAGCAAGCCGCTATTCCGACGTAACGTCGAGCCGGAGGACCTCTGACTCCACCTCCTGTAACAAGGGCAGTCGGGGCAGCGTCTCCTCCTCGGGCGTCCTGCTGGGTAGGCAGCGCCAAAAGCTGACCGAAGGCATTCGACTTGCCGTAGCTCATTTCAGCGCCAGCCCTGCTGCGGAGACGCGGCCTAGTGACCAGCGCAAGCTCGTCCGTGTTGAATTGCCACCGACTTGGTTTGGTTTTGAACCCAGAGCTGTGGGGGCGGAGCGCCATCCAAGGGGGCCCTGCACCAGCCTGAGCCGTAGGAGTGGGGGTGGGGGCTGCCGTACCCCGGCGTGACGTGGTCTCCCTCATGCAGGGTTTGCCGCTTGGCTCAATCCTCACTATACAGATGGTGCCGGTGCCTCTGCGTAAGGTGCTGCTCTCAGTGAGTCACAGCGTTCATTCGCACCTAGTGCTTTGCCTCAGGTGATTTCAGCCAGAGTCCTCGCCCCATTTGACAGCTGGGGAAATGGAGGCACAGAGGGGAAGTAACTGGCTCAGTGGCAGAGACATCCAGAGAGCACAGGTACCCGGACCAGCGGCCTAGTCACATGCTGGGCTGGGGACAGAGCGCAGAACCCTGCTCCTTTTGCTTTCCCTACGGGGAGTCGGGTCAGCTCATCACCTGGGGGAGAACAGGACCTCTCCTGGGAACTTTAACAGACCCGCTTTCCCCTTTGCCTGGGCCTCAGCATGTGACCTGGCCTCATGAACTGCCCTTGTACCGGGCACTGTGCTAGCTAGGGCGCTATGCAGGAGGAAACTGGCGTAGCTCCAGTAGGAAAACCAACACGCTACAGCCGCCCCAGCGCATCTCCCCCGTGCCAGAGGGACAGAGACTTGATCCCAGCTGGGGAGGGGCCGCAGCAGCCGGGTTCCATTCTGCAGAGGCTCCTGGGAGCTGCAGCCCTGAGCAATGCGGATTTAGTGTGAACACCTTGGGCCCAGCCGTGCTCCTGAACCCCACAGACAGGGAGGGTGGGGCTACGCTGGAGCAGCTCTCGCGGATCGGGGAGCGTTTGTGGCAGGCCGAGTTGGACTGCGACAAGCTGCCCTGCAAGTAGATGTCAGAACCGTGGCCAGAGCCCTTTTCTGCCACGCACTGCAGCACAGGCCTTTGCACAGGAACAGCAGGGTGTCACTGTGCCAGGAAGCCCTCCTCCTGTGCCCCCTGATCCCTGGCTGTGGGGAAGCTGCCAGAAGGCGACTTTGAGGGGTGAGAGGAAGGAAGCTCACGGGGCGTTTTCCCACGTTGGTGGGAGCTTGCTGCTTGTTTGTAGTTCTCCTTCCCCTCCGGTGCAAGAAAAGGCACCAGACCTCCAGCCGGTTCAAACCCACTGCCAGAGCTACGTTCTGAACAGCTCCCCTGCATGCAGCTCCACCCAACAGCGTCTTCCAATGAGCTTTGTGGTTCCAAGCCCCTGTGTGACACAAGCCAGAGGCGGCCCTTTGCCTGGGAAGGTTGCGCTACCCTAAGCTTTGTACATCCCCCTTTGGTAACCACGCATGGATCATAAGCCATGGCGCATGCTGGAGGCCTGTGAGCGGGAATACAAGTGTGTGGTACAGCGGCCAGCTTGGCAGCCAAGCTGGGAACACGGTGCCCAGAGAAGCACGTAAAGCAGGCAACGGTTCACAGACACCCTCTCTCCGCCAGCTTGCTAGCTGTGCTGCAGCTCAGGGTGGGAGGGGCAGTCTACGCTTGCTGGTGCTCATGGAAAATGAAATGAGGGCATCAGCAAGCATGTGTGCACTGTGCCAGAACCCAGAGGCCGGCTACCCTGGCAGCCCGTTCCTTTGCCACCCACCGGGCTGCCTCGCTGAAGGGTCGGCCATGCGGTGGGGCAGCGTGTGGGCCTGTTCGCTACCGCTGCCAAGGAGGAATGGGTTCTGAGCACCAACATAGGCCCTCACTCTTCAGCAGCTTCTGCCAGCCCTAGCTGGATGAAAGACACATTAGGCCGATGTTGTTAAATAGCCACTAATTCTGGGTGCCTCGCTCCAGCTGGGCACCCCAAGGCAGATGCACCAGAATCACTGGTCCTGTCTGAAAACTGGGGCTGAGCTCTCTAACTCTGATCTAGATGAGCGCCTGGAAACCCTGCTCCTCGCCCCATGGCCGCTGTAAGTCGGTGTGTGCCAGCGGCTGGGGTCTGTGTCAGCAGCGGGGAAGGGGCGCTCTCTCTGGCAAGTGCCATGCGGTGCAATGGCTGCTCACCACCAGCAGTAGCAGCAGCTAACTCATTGCCAGAGGCTCAGCGATGGCATTGCACGTCCCAACGCCCAAGTTGCAAACAACCCTCTGCCTGGCAAAAAGGCCCCAAGTCCGCCGCACGCCTTCCCCCTCGAACAAAGGGATCGGCGCCAGCGAAACGCACACCCCACAGGCTGTGCCGTGGAATCAGGCGTCAGTGGAGAGGGCTTGGATGCGGTGCCCTGGGAAGCTTCAGTCCTGCAGTAGTGTCTTGGGCATCTCTGGGCCTTCGCTTCCCCACCTGAAAATGGGGCGACGATGAGGCCTACTTTGGAGACCACTTTGGCAGCTCCAGAGGAGAGATGCTATGCAAGTGCTGCAGCTTCCAACCCTGGGCATTTGGTTTAAAATCATTTCATTTTTATAGGCCACTCTGATGAAGTTTTCATGAACTGTATTTTTGAAAAGATATTTGCATGGCACTTTGCTGACAAGCTTTTGAACAAGAAGCTTAGCCCCACCTCACCAGCAATCATGTAATGGGTGGGAGGCGCACACCTTGGCCTTCAAATCTTCTAGCGATGACACACAACACTGCAATGCATGACTGATGAGGAAAAGCGAGGTGCAGTGCACACCACCCCAGCACTGACCTTTTATTTTCAGTATCAAACCTGTCTGTAAGACTTTTTTTCACCAAGAGAACTACATAAACTAGGGGGGTTTAGTAACAGACAATGGAATTACTATTATCTGCATTTTGCAGATGGAAAATCAAAGATTAAGTGACTTGTCCAAGGTCACACAAGACATCTGTGACAGAGCTAGAGACCGAGCACCCATCTTCTGAGTTCTGTGCCTTAGCCACACAAATAAGCAGCCCCAGAAGGTCAAAATGACTGGGCTGGATGGGCCTTTGGTCTGGCTGCTCTTCTGTTCTTAGCATTCACGCAGCACCCTACCCTGCACGAGCCAGGCCCGTCCTGAGCAAATTTTCAATGAGTCCTGCAGCCCCCAGCCATTGCAGAGGTGGCGGCCATCAGGCTTGCGCAAGGGACTTGCCCCCAAGACAGTGCCGCTGACGGAAAGCCCCAGTGTGCCGGCTGTGCTGACTGATGGGTGGTGGGAGCGGGCGGGCCACCTGCAGCTTCCCGCCAGCACTGGCCCCATGCCGCTGCTGCCTCTGCCTTGGAGCTGCCCTTGGGAGCCTCCTGCTCGCTGGGCAGGGCTGGGAGGGAGAACACTCAGGGCGCCCCCCCCCACTCCTGTACCCCGCACAGGGAGCTGGTGACCTGCTTGCCAGGTGGGCTGATTTGTGGCAGGTCTGTGCACGTCACTAGTTTTGTTTCTCCCTTACACTTACATTTCCTTCTTTGAGTTCTAGAATGGAGCCTGGCGTGGCTGGAGTCACTGTCCGTGTGGTAACTGCTGCTCCTGGATGTGGCTGGCATGTCCCCGTGGCCCCTGGGGTCTCCACACGCTGGCCTTGCCTGCAGACACCGCTCCTGCACCCCCAGTGATCAATAACAGGGAACTGTGCCCCGCAGAAGCTGTGGGCTCAGTGCCCGTAGGTGAGGGGCAGCGCATGGCGCCGTGCCAGCTGCTTACAGGAGTGGTGCCAGGCCGAGGCAGGAGGAAGCTGCCGTCCCAGCCCTGAACCTCCTCCTGCACCCAACCGCCTGCCCCAGACACGAGTCCCCCTGCACCCAAACCCCTTTCCAGAGCTTGCACCCTGAACCCCTCCTGGACCCCAGGACTAAGCCCGGAGCCCCTCCCACACTGCCCTTGGCCTAAGACCAGAGCCTGCACCACAGCCCCCTACCTCAGCCTGGTAAACGTGAGGCTGGGGGAAGAAGGGGGATGGAGTGAGGCCCCGGAGAAGGGATGGAGCAGGGGCAGGGCCTCGGAGAAGGGGCAGGAAGGAAGCAGGACAAGGGCATCTGGGTTTGAGGTGGATCTTACATGGCACTTACATGCACCAAGAGCTTCGGGCAGGGCTCTCCAGCCTTCCTATCCACAGCGTGAGCGTCTGGCCAGTCAGGCTGAGCCTCCAGACCGCTCTCTGCCACTGCGCACTCCTGCGTCCTCCCACGCTCTCTGGCTTGGGGACACCAGCCCCTCTTGCTGCTCTAGAAACCATCTCCTGGCAGCTTCCTTGGGGAGCTCTGCGGCCCCGGCCCCTCACTCCCCCGCAGCTCTCTGCGGCCACCTTTCCTGACTGGCTCGCCAGCTTGCTCCTCCGGGGCCCAGCGGCTCTGTTTTAAGACTAATTGGAGGCAGCCGATGAGGCCCAGGTGCACTGGCCAGCTGCCCCTGGAGAGAGGTGTCCCCTGCTTCTTGTCACAGCTCTCTGTGGCTCTGGCTGCCGCTGGCTCGCTGCACATTTGCTCTTTTTCAGAGTCGATAGGACAGGGAGTGGCCCCCCCAATCTCATTTACATTGTCCCGGTGCAATAACTGTTCTGCGAGGAGCAGGGACGACCCAGCTACTCCTGCGCTGCTGGAGGCACACAGCCGGACGGGAACCCTGATAAAGATGATAAGATAAAGCTGACAGCTGTGCTGGACTCCTCACTAATCTGAGTGGCAGAAATGCACTAGTGCTGCCGGGGTCTGATGTCCAGGTTACTCCTCGGCGGGAGGGGGGGTCGTGTTTTCTGTGAATGAAGAGCAACCAAGCTGAGCGAGAAAGGCGTCACATCAGTGGTGACTGTGTTCACCAAACAGCCTTCCTCTCGCATAGACTTCTCAGAATTCATGAGCAGCACTTCCTGCGGTAGAGCTACCTGCTGTGCCTCGGTCAGCTACGCACCCCCTCCTGTGTGCGCAACACACAGCGTGCTTTGGAATCCAGCCTGACTTGCCTTGCAGTCAGTGAACGCTTGCACAACGCTGTGAAAAGAAGCACAAGGGCCGGAAAGTAGCAAGCTCCCACGCCGCTCTGAGCAGTGTGTTCCTCTAGCTCTCATACCCGTACCCACCGAGCAAGAGCCCACGGCATTGCGCTGTGCAGCTTGAGCCTAAACAATAAAGCCCAGGCTTTTAGACACGGGAGCGTACCACTAAACTCCTGGATCCATATTTACACATCTAGACTGAGAGACCTGATTTTGGAAAACCAAGCTACTTATTTAGGTCCAAACATGGAGCATACAGAAAATAACCTAAAATCTTGGCCTTATCGACTAACTCGGGGTGGGGGTGGGGTGGAGAATATATTCATATTTCTCATTTGTTTTATGTGTGGTGAAGCATATTCCATTGTTTTCTGTGCGTGTGTTAAATGTGACATCAGATAAATGCAAACTACGTATGGTGAAACTGATCCATTTTGCTACGATTACAGTAAAACAACTGGGAGGAAAAGTCACATGGTTATTAGCTTTGAATTATTGTATTTCCTTAACCCCCCAACCCAGCACTAGAATTTAAAACACACTGTCTTATGGCATGATTTAAAAATATCTTGATAAGCATGTAATTTACCCCACTGCTTCTTAAAATGACATCACACATTATGGTACATGCAACCACAGACAGCATAGAGAGAATTTGAGGATAAAACTGTGAAGGGAGCTGAGAGACTGCAGGGCACCCTTGAAAGTGTACTGGTGTAGCGTTGCTGGGTGCAATGTTTTACCAAAGTAGCGATGCTGCTATAAGCCCTACTGAGGATGCAGGAACACTGGTATAATTGCTTCTGCATTGGACAGTCTTGCTGGCTTTGCTATAATGGTATTACTGGGCCGGCAAAACGCTCCTAGGATATACAAGGCCTGGTTCCTTTTTTATCCCTGTACATTGATAGCAGCCATTTAGTTCTCTCAGACTCTGCAACCTGCTACAGAGGAAACACACCGTAGTCACGCCTGGTGATTTTCCTTTTGTTCTTTCCTATTCTTTCCCTCACGCCACAGAGCAAAGTCTCTGGAAGGTGAAACATTTCCCTTCTCTTGTGAGGCTGGTCCCATCTCTCCTGACTAGATTTTACTAGGCAATAAGATTTTGTTCTTGTTACATTTGATTTTCTCTGACTTTTCTGGTTCGCATTGCTTGGCATACGACAGCTTTGGAACTGGCCTGTTACTGGGATAACAGCTGCCGAGTCCCTACAAGAGGAAGGGAAGTGAGTGCCGGGTTTGTGGGAGGAGGAGGGGGGATACCTGATCTGGGCACTCCATCTGAAGAAGTAGGAGAGGTGTCTCGTGACATGGTACCACCAGGCATTCGCTGCCCGCTGAGGGAGTCCTCCCCACTCCCTAAAACAGAGTCTTGCTGTCAGGGGTGAGCTGAATTCAGACCTCTAGCATTTGCACAGCGAGGCCTCCCACATCAGCTGCAGGCAGAAGCAGCAAGAGATGCTCCTCAGTGCCTAGAGGGGCTGGGAACAGGAGGAGACCCGTCAGAGCCCAGGTGGCCCCACCAAAAGGACTGGCTGTTTGGACTAGGAGTCAGTGCAGTGTGACGCCAGAACAGGGAAGGCACACGCTCCCTGCCCTGCCCCTAACCCAGTCATAGGCCTGGCAGCACCGGGTCAGGGTGTCTGCAAAGTGTGAGTGTTTGATCTGGACTCTAACGTCCACACTGGTGATTTGGGTTCACTGTGAATGGATTGTTGGTAAAACCTGCCACACACCCCATCTGCAGAGCCCCTGGCTTGGGCCAGCCGGGATCGGCTCATTGCCTAAGGCACGCTGAAGATCTGGCCAAAGTCTAGTAAGAGACACAATGTATTCCTGCAAACCGTCACAGGACTAGGTGACAACACAACGCCCACCTTTCCTGCTACCATCCAGCAATGGTGCCTGTTGTTGCAGAGGGGTGATGGTTTGCGTGTGTCCAACGCTCCGGTAAACACTCACACACCACTGCCCTTGGGAAAAGTGAGCTATGGCTACGAGTCGCTGCCGTTAGAACATCTGCCATCACGGGCAGCCTTTCCATTACTGGACACTGTTGCCATGCTCTTCAGGATGTGACTGTGTGTACAATATTAACGCGCTACGGTCACACTTCCCCGAACCTTTCAGAGCTCTGGAATTGCTGCAAGGCTAGTAACCAATGAGACTGCACAGTGCCCGCTGGAGTTAGGTAAATATTATTCTCATTGTACCGTCGGGTAAACTCAGACACAGAAGGAGTGAGTGTCAGACTCGCCCAGGGTCACACCGCAGCAGAGCTGGGACTAAACCGTCAAGGACCTGACCGCAGTGTGCTGCTGTAAGCACTAGACCAGCACTGCCAAGGAACAGGGCCTGCAGCAGCAGTGTCCGGCTGCTTAGGCCACAGATACAAACATTTCCCTCGGGAGAAGGGGAAATAGCCCCTAATCTAAAACTGCCAGGGGTAGGATCTTTTAAACCATTCAGTCAGCTCGCAGTTCCTTCCTGACTGAGCCGTACAGACCCGCAATCCTTCAGAACGGGCACGTTTCCTGCAGCGTTAATGAGACTTGACAGGCTCTCTCTGGACAGTCTGAATTCTATTATCTTACTTTCGGTGGTATCTGATGCTTTTGTATCAGCCTGAAAATACTTTCCACCCCAGGTTTTACATTAGTCATCCTCTGACTGGGTGTGGGGCTGTCAGGATCTGATGTACGGCGTGCCAAGCTGGGGGACTGAAGCTGATGGATAGGTGTTCTGGACGAACAAAAGCCTTTGGGAATGATTTTGCTCAGGGATTGTTCTCCAGCTCTCTCTCAGTGTCTAGATGGGCGAGGCAAGATGGATGCTGTGGCCTGGGAATTTCTAGGAGTAGATCTTTGTCCTGTGTGGAAGAGCACTGCAAGTCTGGAGAATAACACGACACATTTTATTGATGGTTTTTGTGGTCCTTGTCATCCGGGCAGCTGGTCTGCAGTTTGGGTTGTTTTGTAAATAACATGACACGCAAAGCCAGGATTTAACACACAGTGCCCTTGGCAGGCAGTAAGAGTAGGGGAAGCAGCTCAGATAACATAAGAATTGACTCAAAACTTTCCAAAACTTAGCCATAACCAGATCAAGTCTCATCTTTCAGGGGAGGTGGATCAAAAAGTGGAGAGAACTTTTTCTTTTCTTTTAAATTGTGGGGAGTGATTTTTAAAAGGAAAAATCTTCCCTTTTAAAGGGCACAACTTGCCTGTATACTTTGAGACAGTTAATTGTGGATGCAAAGCCGACTCTGAAGAAACTGGCGCCTGCAGACATAAGGGCCAGATGTTCAAGCATTCAAGGTCAGGGGCTCAGCTCCCATTTTGTCATCTGAATAGAGGCCAGACTTTCCAAAACTTGGCACCACTCGCATTCTGACACCGATGTCCAGTCCAGATTCTTAAAGGTCCAGTGTGCCCTTCTTGTGCTGGACTCATTTGAAAACTTGACCAGCTTTGTGGATAACATGATCACTTGAAAAATCCAGCACTAACTTCCTAAATTGTTGGATGTGTGCTTAAAACTAGTAACGCTGCTCGGCATTTTTTTTCAACAAATGGTTGGAAAATTCCAGTTTTCAGTGCTGAAACTTTTCATGGGAGAGGGTTAGCTTTGATGATTTTTTTTTCAACTCAAAAGTTTTTGAGAAAAATAGAGTCGATGTACTTTAAGCCAAGCTTAGTGCCATCTCCACAGTGGGGGACTGACTTCCCTTATGGCTCACAATCAAGGAGTTCCAGCATCAACCTGGGACACCCTCAGCATTTGATTTAACAGGTCCTTACTAGACCTGCAAAACTGAACACCAGACACTCCCTCTCTGGCCCGGAAAGTACAGACGTGGCATGAGAGAGGTTTCAGAGAGAGAATCACAGGGGCAGAGTGACCCCGTGCTTGCACTAGTGACAAAAACCTCCATGGACTTCAGGAGTTTACCTGGGTAAGTAACTCCTCCCCAGGGCCACTGAGGCTCATGGCCTGGCTAGCAGAGTTTAGCGTCCTCCTTCTTTGACCTACGACTAGTGGAAGGGACTGCGCCTAGAGCCATTCTTCTGAGTTCTTGTGGAGAAACGGGGGGGGGGGGGGGGAACTTTGTGCCTTTTTCCCATTTGGTTTACTTGTGCCATAGCTCCGTGGGTTTGCCGCTCCTAGAAGAGGACGGTAGGTAAGGGCACTCACTTAGGAGACTGAGGTTCAACTCCCAGCTCATACTTACTCCTTGTGTAACCTCGGGCAAGGCTCTTGTCTCTCTGTGCCAAGCTCCCATCTGCGCAATGGGAATAACAGCCCTGCTCCGCCCACAGTGCTGTTACAAGGTACCAGAGAGAGGCTATTTCTACACTACCAGGTTATTTCAAAATAAGTTATTTTGAACTAAGAACTCTCCGAATAACAAATAACGATTTCAAATTAAGCCTGTTCCTCCTCACAAGCAGTTGTTATTTCAAAATAACAGGCTTGGTAGTGTGGATGCTCCCCTTGCTATTTCGAATAAGTCCCCAGTGTAGACATGCCCACAGAGAACAGAAAAAATAGTCCCTCGCCCACGTTTGCCCTTGACCACTTGACAGGAAAAGGATGAAAGCGATGAGCCACTTAACTGAACAGGCCAGACTGGGAAAAGATGCATCTTTGGGGGCTACTTGCCAGTCCCCCTGACCACAGGGAATGAGAGAAAGACGCTGCTCAGAGGCTGCAGCATGTTTTGGCTAATCTCCTGTGTGCAGCCATCCACATCCGAACAGAGAGCTGGCTGCATGTGCGAACTTCTTCCATGGGAATGTCAGGCCTGCTAAAAATACTCCCCAGAGCACTGCCTCATTTCACGGGAGGATAGCCGGCTGGTCCCCCGCCACCGGCCACCTGTGCTGCAGAGCAGTCACCCCGCTCAGGCCTCCCAGGGCAGAGGAGAGGGCTGGATCTGGGGGCACTAGCCTGCAGGCTGGAATGCTCTGCACTTACCGTTCAGAGTGGCACGGGGTGACGGCCCTAGCTGTGCTGACCAACCCGCCCAGGGTGCATGCAGTGGAGTTGATGGAGGAACGGTTCCTGCTCCTGAGCTGCCGCTGCCAGGGATGTGGAAAGCACTCCTTCCGCTCTGCTAGGGTAGGTTTGGACCCGTGGCAGCCATCCGAGGGAGCAAGGAGGTGCAGTGCGTGTAGGAGGAAGTGACTCATGAGTACCATGCAGAAGGAAGGAACAGAACCAAACTGCAGCCCTTGAGGGGAAAGCACACTGCCGATGTGCAGTAGCAGGACAAGCTAGAGAAACACCAACCCACGAACAGCATTCCAAAAGTATCCTAACAGAGGCTACCAAAGGGTACCATTGCAAGAGAAAAGATGGACGGGTGGCAGCACATCACACCTGGAGAATACGAGCGGAGTGGGAGCTGTGTTGCTAGTCGGTTAGAGATGTTGGTGATATTCATTATAGAAGCAGTGGGGAGAGGGGATCAGAAAGGATTAAAATCAGAGCAAAATCAGCACAAAAAATCTAAAGATCGACAATCTCACGAAAATGACCTTCATGTGATTTGCAGTGAAGGCAATACTGCAGCTCAGATTACACGATCTTAATGACCCTTAGCTGGAATGTGCCTAGTTTAGTAATGCATGGACAGGAATTTAAGAAAGCCATCTTTGAAATGGGGGCAATGTGTGCAAGAAACATGGCTAATAAATAAACTTGTGTTCAATCTACCTGGATATGATAAACTCCGGAGGGATCACGAGTTTACCAGAAAGAAGAGTGAGTGTGTGTGTGTGTGTGTGTGTGTGTGTGTGTGTGTGTGTGTGTGTGTGTCTGTGTGTGTGTGTCTGTGTGTGTGTGTGTGTGTGTTTATAAAGGAGGGACTTGGCTATGTTGAAATGAATATGCGGAAACTAAGTTTTTCATATAATGCTATTGATATTCTGATGCAGAACAAAAACACTTACATGCGGATTTATAATGTTTATAAACCAGGTAAAACTGGTTGTTTTAGAACTAGAAAAATGAGATAATAATGTCAAAAACCCATTCATAATTTATGGAGTCTTTCGCAGTTCTACCTAACTATGGAGACGTAAGAACACTGACCTAAACAATGTATTGATGTGTGTGACTTGGTAATTTTCAATACAGGAGCACCTACTACGTTTAATTCAGGGAATGAATCCTTTTCTCTTTTGGATCTGAGAATTGAAACACGTAAGGTACATGCCACTGGGAAATTCATAAAGAAGACAGAATGGGAAGTGATCACTTCCCTGCATTTGAATGCCAAGGCAGAGGCAATGTCAAAGACACACAAAGGTTTCCTAGCTGGCATTTTTCAGAATGCTGCCTGGGGCGTTCTCAAGAGTAAGTGTGATTAATAGTTATTCATTAACTGTATCAGTAGCAACCTAGGAGAAGTCTCTAAAAACAAATTAAAGGAATTACAGTAGTAGCTGATCTGGCCATCCATAAAGCATCAAATTGCCCCGAGTAAGGCGTACAAGCAAGCAAAGTGCACACTGAAAAGTAACGACTACAAGAATAAGGCGAGGCAGTGGCTCAAAAGATCATGAAACCAAAAAAAGAAAGTTGGAGACATTCCTGTGGGAGATAGAGGAAAGATTCAAAGCCCTCCGAACTACAGACCCAAATTCAGAGAATGAATGGAACTCCAAGTAAATGTTTCTCTGGTCCTATTGTAAACAATGAAACTGAGATCTCCAGCTTAGGAAGGGCAGACATATTAGCAAACACATTCTAAAAAGTTAGTAGTGACATGAATCAAAGCGATGTGTTTGATGGAGAAAAGGGGGTTGACTGAGGATAACTGTGAACTACTAAATGGCTGAAGACAAATGTACTGATGATCTGTTCAACAAAACTTTTAGAGGCAGGAGCTTACTGTGGCCATAAGGAAAACGCAGCTGCGATGTCACCTAATGCAAGTGATGAAATGCTTCGACACTAGTCCGAAGTGAGACTAAAGATTCTACTGTGGTTTTGTAATGACATGCGAGGCAAAGGCCTTCTGCCAATAAAATGGAAACAGTCCTTGGTGATGCTGCTTAGGAAACCAGGCAAGATCCATATAAGAGCTGATGCTTATAGGCCTATTGCCCTAACATCACATGTGGGGAAAATCTTGGAAACACTTGGAGAAAAATGAGGAGGAAAGTGGTTTCAGAAAAAGAAGGTACCAAGTTGACCACATAGTGCGACTAGAAACGGAGGTGCAAAATAGCATAAAGACTAAGAACTGTGGGATAAGAGCTTCCTGGCCATTAAAAAAGCATATGATATGGAGCGAAGGTCTCCTATGGAAACTAGTCAATGCTGGCATCAACAGGAGAATGTTGGTGGACAAGGGACTTCAAGTGACAGACCTATACAGCTCAAAGTGGAAATAGCTTTCGCAAAACCCTACAAATGGAACGCCATGAGGGAATATTAATCAGTCCTACTTGGTTTTCCATTATGATAAATGACCTCCCGGAAAGTGTGCAGATGTGAATAGGCACTTCCCTCTTCATGGACAGCTCTGCCGTACGCCTAAGCATAGAAGATTTGACATAGCCATGGAAAAGACAAATGAGGCACTCCTGAAGATTTCCAAGTGTGGAAAATGATTGGGGATTTACATTTTTACTTTGCAAAAACCAAAGGGAATACTTTTATCTGGGAAGAAAACTAGGACAGAATGGGGTTTATTTATGGTGTGAGAAATCAGATAGTTGAAAAGTTTATTCCTAGGAATACTACTTCATAATAAATTAACTTGGAAAGGTCACACAGGTCTACTACATATTTCAGAGAGTTTGTCTCTTTGTGGTCTGTTTGTTTGTGTGTATGTCTTTCCCCCAGCCAGGGGACGTGCACCCCTCCTGCTGGCTGTGCTCACCAGCAGCCATGGAGAGGCGCTTCTCACCTGGCCCCAAGTTGCTCCAGTGAGCGAGGGCTGGGGTTGTCCTCTCTCCCTGGGGCAGCCTGCACCCTGAACCCTCCTCCCCAGCCCCGCCCAGAGCAATGATTTCAATAAAGAAAAAAATAGCCCCTTGGAAAGCACCTATAAAGCTAAGGCCCAAGCGATGAGATTGAGCCCTTTGTGCAAAGGTAAAAGGGAATCATGAAAGCAGATTCACATAACACATTGAAGAGGATTGCTGGGAGCTTAGCAGATAAAACGATATAGATATAGATAGCCACAGTCTTCCTCACGCTATCAGGGTCATCAGCAGAGAGAGGAGATGTGTAGGGAAAAAGAAAACGAAAACATTTTAATAATGGGAAATCAAATTAAAATTGACAGTTGCTCTCACATTTGGCAGTGTATGAAAAAAATGAGGGACGATAAAAATCACACAGTCTCACGAAAGAAATGTCCCTAATAGAGAAATGATTTTGTGGCTTTTTTTAAGTCTAATTGGCAACAAATTGCTCAGGAGAGAAGTCAGTTTCACAACTGAAATATATCAAGGGAGAGCTGTGGGCCACAATGCTTCAAGAAGAGCTTTCTGCCCCAAGCCTTCTGAGCATTGACAAACTTCATAGCTTATCTGAGGACATCATCAATGACTGTGCTCTCCAAAAACAATGAAAGTGTTTTAAATATCAGTGTTAAAATCAATGTGATGTGAAACAGACATACGTCAGGTTGTATGGCTTCCATTAAGTAAGTTGGTCTGTGTAGCTAACTGTTTGGGGTTGCTATAAATATAACATTTTAATATTTGTTAATTACAAATCGTAGATGAAAACAGGTTATTTTGAAACTACCTTATAATTCAAACAGGCATATTGCAAGATGTGCTTTAGATTATTATTCTATTTTTACAACTTTGCCTTTGTATATATGCAGATAAAACACTTTTGTGTTTATATATTAAGTACCCTTTCCATGAAAATAATCAGTTCATTTTTTTGGTAGGGGGCCTCTTACACCTGACGTAGTCTAGGGCCTCAGCATGTCCTAGCCCGGCCCTGCTCCTTGTGGGAGGCGCTCTGATGCCATGAGGATGGGTGTGCTCTCAGGACACAGCACAGATGAGAGAAGGAAGAGCAGAGAGCAGGAGTGTCTCCACTGAAGTCACTGGAATGATGCCAGTGGGAAAACAGTGCCCACAAGAAGAGCAGGAGACAGAGAACCCAGTGGGGAGCAGATGAACTCCACGCTTGTCACCATGTCATCCTGTGGTTGGCTGTGTGTGCCTGGGCAGATCAGTGCACTGCCACCGCCTGCCCTTGCCTGTCAGATAAAGCGGCCTTCTTCCAGGAGCAGTGACTAACTGTTGATTCAGCCTTTTTTCTTTGGAGAGTCCCTGTTGGCATTTGTCCTCCCTGCTGCATGCCCATTCCTCTTCCTCATTCCGCCACCGGCTGAGCTGACTCATGGGTGGTTAGCCGCATCCCCCCATCCTTTGGAGTTTGAGTCAGAGCAAAATGTGCATCAGGCTGTCGGAGAGAATCTACCCCCCACAAATCTCCCTGATTGACAGCACCTGGGCTACAGCACTCAGTGGGGCTTGAGAAAGGAGTAATCTAGCTGCAGGGACTCGTGGAAAGGCAACAAGAGGCAGAGTGATGTGCAGTTAACCTCTGACTAAAGCAGCTGGTATGAAGGCCAGGCATCCTCGGCAGCACTTTATAGCTCCCAGCACTTCTTTGGATCTTCTGTGTCCTGGGAACCATGATTCAGTGCCTGTTTACTGGTGAAGGTGGCGAGGAGTCCTGTGGCACCTTATAGACTAACTGAAGTGTAGGAGCATAAGCTTTCGTGGGCAAAGACCCACTTCGTCAGATGCATGTGCATGCATCTGACAAAGTGGGTCTTTGCCCACGAAAGCTTATGCTCCTGACATGCATCTGACGAAGTGGGTCTTTGCCCACGAAAGCTTATGCTCCTACACTTTTTTGAAAGCAGGTTTTTTATGTACATAAGTCTACATTTGTAAGTGCAACTTTTGTGATAAAGCGATTGCATTACAGTACTTTTATTAGGTGAATTGAAAAGCACATTTTGTTTTTTACTGTGCAAATATTTGTAATAAAAAATAAATATAAAGTGAGCACTGTACACTTTGTATTCTGTGTTGTAATTGAAATCAGTATATTTGAAAATGTAGAAAACATCCAAAATACTTAAAATAAATGGTATGCTATTGTTTATCAGTATGATGAATCACAACTGGTTTTTGTTTAATCACTTGACAGCCCTAGTGAAAATAGCACCCTGGGTGCAGGTGCCTGACACCCTGCTCAGCCTGGGTTCAGAGATGCAAGCAGGGTGCTCTCTGCCTTGTGCATCATTGCCAGGGACAAAGATTCTCCCAGTCATGTGGAGGGGTCACAGAGCAGGGCAGGATCTAGCTCAGGCTCCCAGAGGGGAATCACCACTGCGGAGCTGACGAGAGTCCAATCTCTTTCTTGTGAGTGCCACCTGCAGACACGACGTGGCATCCCGCAGCCGAGCCCACTGCAGAGAGGGAGGGAAGGAGTGGGGCTGTTCGTGGGAGAGTGCCAGCAGGGACAGTCAGACTCCGCCGTGCCAATACCTGAGCAGCAGGTTCATCCCACTCGCAGAGAGACCTGAGCCTACTCGCCCAGCCCTAGTACTGGCACGATGGGAGGAGGCTGCCTGCCTGCTGCTCATCACTATGCTGCTAGCACAGTGCCACGTGCAGGGAGAGCCAGGGCGGGAAGGGTGGTCCATGGACAGCAAGGAAAAAGGGAGGTGATGGCCGGGGGGGTCTGGCCCTGGCTAGGGGAGAGCTCAGGAGGTCTAGTCCAGGGCAGAGCTCTTGGGAAAGGGGGAAGGTTAGACAGCCCCGGCAAGGTTTGGTCCCTGCTCCACACACTGAAGCGAGGCTTGGAAGTGGTGCCCGGCTGGAGCCCACTGGTGGGAGCCCTGCGCACGCTGGAGAGGCCAGCGGGCAGCTGGCAGGTGGCACAGGGCCCGAGCTGGGAAGCGACCTTGCCCATCCCTGCAGCTGGTACCGTGTGGCCGGTTTGCACAGTGCTCTGGAGGTGGCGGCGACACGTGAGTGCACGGGGCTGGGCCGGGGTGGGGGAGGAGAAGGGCCAGGCCCACAGCACGTTGCACAGGCACCTCCCCATGACTTGTGTAGCTGGGCCAGAGCCAGGCCGGTGGGCCGAAGCGCAGCAGGACCGAACAGGCTCCCGTGGGGAGCCCCATGGGCCGCTTTCCCAGGGCTGCTGTGGCCAGCTGCGGGTGAGGCCCTTCCGCTGCCAGACACGGCCAGCAGACACTGCCCTGCGCCAGTCGTCCAGTCCCTCCTCGGGAGAGGGAGCACAGGCTGCCTGCTGGCCAGGGCCTGGGGCGGGGAGGCTCGGTGGTGTAGGGCGTGGCCACACTTCAGCCCCAAGCACCGGGGGGCCCAGGCCAGTGGGGGAGGGGAGGCTGCCCCTGTGCTATTCTAACTCGTGGGGCGGGTGCTTCGGGGCAGGGAGCTACAGCTGGGCTCTGGCTGAGCTGTGCCCACCCCTCCTGCGCTAGCTCAGCCGCAGTGGGGACGGCACTAGGCAGGAGGGGACCCAAAGGGTTCGGCTGGCCCCCTCTAGCCCAGCCTGCCCAAGGAGCCTGTGCAGTCCGGGGGCCGTGCAGGAGCCAGTCGGGGTCTGGGAGTCTCCGCTGGATCCCTGCTTCCTGGGGGAGTCACTGGCACTGGTCCATGCCAGTGGGTGCTGGCCGTTGCATAGTGAGTCACAGACAAGCCTCCATTCAGTGCTTGACCCTGCTGTCCAGCTGTGCGAGAGGGTCCAGCCTCGCAGCAGCTGCTCTCCCTGTGTGCAGGTTCCTGTGCTACTGGTAGCTCCCAGGGAAATAACGGGGCTCTCCAGGCCCCCTGCCCCCTGCATAGGGGCAAAGCAGGGCTCATCTGTGCGGTGTCCCTTCTGCCTAGTTTGCAAGAGGTTTCTGCTGGCGGTCCAAGCTCACAATAATCCTGGCTCCCCTGCAGCTCCCGTGCCTTAGGAAAGGTCCCCAAAGCACCTGGACTTTTGGGTGCTCAGGAAACTCAAAGCACCGACAGTTCTGCGGTGACAATTCATGCATGTGACCGGGAGACCCAGCGCACACACACGGGCACATGCATGGGCGCACCCACACCCCCACCCACACCCACGCCGGTACGAAACCTCCGAGAAGGCTGATGCAAATGTGCTCCATGTACTTGGGTAATGCAGTGGAAGCGCCAGCAAGCGGCAGCCGGAGCAGGCCCTGGCAGTCTGACGCTAGGCTTGGGCTGGTGAGTGACTCATGACACACTTGATTGCTGGGCATGGTGTCACTCGCCTGCCAGCTGACAGGGAGGTGCTGCGGCAGGAAGACGGGCTGCTGCTCTTTGACATATCAGAACTTTCCCACGGTCAGTCGGGAGTGCCGCGGGGCATGGGCAGGGTGGAGAACTGGTGGGTGGTGCCCCTCTCTGACTGATGGCATCCTCACGGATGGAGGATGAGCCAAGAGAATCAGGAACTGCCGAGTGCAGTTGCATTGCATCAACTCCTCCACAGGGCCTGGGCCGCCGAGGTACCTCTGCTCCCACCCAGGCCCGTGTTTTCCTAGAGCTTCCCCTGCCCTGCACAGGCTTGTGCAGTCCGGCGTGGGAATGTGGAATCAGGCTAAGCAGCCTGTCAGAGCTGCTGTTCTCCACACACTGAGGGCTCAGCACCGGGGCAGTGCACGAACGGTTACTATCAGGCCAGATTTCGGCAGGCGACGCTGCTGGCGTGTGATTTACTTTACTTCTTTTGCATTTCCTGGACATGTTTCCTGGCCCGGCGTCGTTCGAATTATTCAGTCTCCTCTAATTCTGCAGTGTTTCCTTTTGCTTCGCCTTCCTTTCACTGGGCTCCACTGCGGAGCCGTCATTTCTCCTGGCCCCGGCTGAGTCACTCGCGTGTTCTCCACCCCCACAGGCGGCTGTTAGGTGGAACTGAACTGGCACAGGCATCTCTGGCTGCGTGAGCAGCACGTGCAGAGCCTGTCGCTGCACAGAATGTAGTCCAGCTCTGTTTAGCACTAAGGATATTTTTCTTCAGTTCACAAATTCCTTCTTAGCCCAGATGAGAGGCTTCCCAAAAGTGCCACATGAGGTCTGGAGAAAACCGCCTTCCACTGCAGGGCGGAGGCAGCCCAACCTCCTCGGCTTGTCAAAGAGAAGCGTGAGAGATGACCTGAGCAAACCCCACCAATACCTATGCGGGAAGGACATTTCGGGGGCAGACGGTGCTTTAGTTTCTCAGCCATAAGAAGCTGCCGTGGCCGGAAGCCAAAGTTAGATAATCACACGTTAGAAATGAGAACACCTCTTAGGAGGGCTGTCCAGGGGATTCATCGCCCTGTGCCACAGCGACCGAATCCCCTTGATTTACAGATTTGGGATGTTTTCTGCATGTTCAGATTTCCACTGCACACTGTACAGTGCGCACACACCGAAGCCCTGGCTGGCCGCCAGCCAGCTCACGCTCCTGCCCGGGCGACACTGAGCTGCTGCTGGCTGGACGGGGAAACACGTGGAGGAGCTGGCCAGGTCCCTGTTCTCTCTTCCATCGGGGCGACCAGACCCTGTTCCCCGTTGCCCCTGGGGGCCTTGTCCCTCAGCCTTCCCCCGTAAGGCACGGGAGTGCCAGGTTTCAAAGTGACGGGCTCGCCCCGTCTCCTGCTGGGCAGAAGCTTTGTCTCTCCCTCCTGCCGTGCAGGCTCCTGGCGCCTCCCGACTGGAGTGTGCTCACGCGTCCAAGGGCCCCGCACAGAGCAGCCCTTTTCCTCTCCATTACCCTGGGCTTCAGTCGCGCCAATGGCTCCTGGCCCAGAGCCTCTGCCTCTTCCAGGTCTTGGACCTGGTCTTCTCAGCTGGCGCGTCTCCCTCCATGACCCAGCAAGAGAACTGTGCTCCCCTGGGCCAGGGCACTTATGAAGCCCAGGGAGAGGCATGTGAGAGGGGGGCAAGGCACTGGCTGTGAAAGGGCAGCTACGTGTCTCCCCCCAGCCTTAGCCACCGCACTCAGGGCCGGGAGAAAAGCAGAAATCCACTAAGGCCTAATGGACCTGGCGAGTGATTGTGCCCTGGGGATGGGGGCAATGGACAGAGACCAAGCTTGCCCCTCGCCCAGCTCAGATCTCTCAGCTTCTGTAAATCCCTGGGCACGTGTCCGTGTGCTGCGGCGTGAATGTGCGCGGTGTGCACACCACATTGTGCACTCTCTGGGGTAAGGGCTGTCTCCCCACTAGAGGGGTGCAGAGTGCCGAGTCCCTGATCTCTCCCTGGCCCTGGGCTGCTACATAACACACATTTCTCAGGGGCAGATGTACTTGTATCTCTCGGCCAGGCCTCAGCGTGAACCCAGGGATTGGGCTGTGCCATGGTGCTCTTGTCACAAACTCGTGCCAGTCCTGTGTCTTTGGAAGTTGGGTCAAAGAGACACCCTGTCCAAGCAGAGAGCACTTCCGAAGGGTGCACTGGGGTTTTGTGGGTGGAGCTGCAAAGCCAGATATGTCCAATAAACCTGCTTCTTCTTTACTCTGTGACTGTCTCACTGTCTCGTGTCGAGGCCTTCTAGCGAGAGAGCACTGGGTCTATTTCCAGATCCCAGGGCCAGGAAGCTTTGCACCGATGGCTTTCTGCACACCCCAGCCACTTACTGCAGCACTTTGCTCCCTGCTGCTTGTGCCAGGGCATGCGGTATTGCTTCTTTCCCCTGCCCTGCTGCCTTGCACGAGAGGCTAGTGAAACACCAGGGGGCAGCTCCTTACTCACATGGGGGAACACTGGCTCTTGGGAGCAGATGGATCAGTGGTGCTGTCCAGCAGAGAAATGCCCATTGGCGTGTGTAAGGGCTTCCCCTCTGGCTGAGGGTCCCAGTGCCACCCAGCTGGGAACGCAGCGCTTGTCCCATTGGGACTGGGGCTGCCTCACGAGTGCCTAGCCCAATGGGGTCAGTTCCCAGCAGGGTGAGGGCCCTGCCCCACAGAAATGGTCAATACTAGCACTACCCCGCATGCTCATTCACCCATAAGCACAAGGGAGGCGCTGAGGGGCGGGGTAGTGTCACTGCGGCAGGCAGCACGCAGAGCTGGACAAGAACTAAGCGTTTGGCACTTTCCTTGGGTCCGGGACCTTAACAACTTCTGGGGAGTTTTCCGGGGAAGTCCTGCCCTCACCAAAGGTCAGTGAATTTTGCCTTCAACTCCAGTGGAGCCAGGATTTCGTGCACTGCTCTTGGGCCTTGTTTTCGTCTCATTCTCATAGGTTCCATTGGCTGCCACTAGAATGTATTTTCTCATTTGCTTTGGAAGCACCTTTGGCTGCACAACTGAAGCTCCCATGCCTGCGGGGGCTGACCCACGACGGGCTGAACTGATCGGTCACAGCCGGGTGCCTGCTTCTGTGCTCATTCCCCTCGGTTTGGGCAACTGGCAGGGTCCCCGTATGAACAACTGAGGCTGCCTGTCTGAATGGCCTTCTCCCCTGCACAATGGGAAAGGCCTTACACAGCTGCAGCAAAGCCCAGACGGAGGGGACCAGGGGTCCAGCCACCACTGGTGTGACTGCTATTAGCTAGAGCCCCGGTCCCTTTACATCCCCACTGGAGCCCCATGCTACACACGCCAGGTGGCTCTGAGGGCTGGCTGCCTCCGGCCCTGCCCCTTCTACCCGAGTCTGTGCGGCTGGGGCCCCACACACACCTTCTTCAGGGGCCTCCGGAAGCTGTCCGCTCCCCTGGGCCCATGGGAGCAAAAAGCAAAGCACCCATGGGCTGCAGCAATAGCCTCGCTGTGATGAAGGGAGTCACTAGGCGACACACGTTTTCTCTACAATTTGTTTACCTCTCACGTGTAGGGAGTTGTGGGTTCAATGAGACAATAACACCCATTGCAGCTGATTGCCCAAGATTCAACCTCTAATAGTAGCTGGAGAGAGTTAGACGCCCGAATTGGTTCAGATTGCTCGCCCTAGTTAACATACTCCTAATTACGACAAACCTGCTATTGTCAACAACGTTTCAGCCAAGGCAGGAAGAGAAGACACTTTTGAGAGGAGTTCTGAACTTTCTATTAGCGATTACGCAACGCAGAACCTCCTACAAGCTGCTTTGCCTCTCAAAAACTAATTAAAAGCCCTTAGGCCTTATCTGCCTGATTGGGAATGCGCACGTGAATTGCCAAAATCCATGACATTCCTTTTGGGTTTAAAACATGGGTCTCACATATACACAAATACATTTCTTTCTTCTCATTGGTTTAATGCCTTCCCATTTAGTCAGCAGGAAAAGTATCCATTCTAACGTGCTTTTCAAACGTGTTACAATTTTCATTTATATGATCAGGGAAAGAAGAAAGAGAAATACCCTGGCAGGTCCATAATATTGTTTCCCTCTCAGGAGAATTATTCTCTTCTACAGAGACAACACACGTACCTCTTATTGAAATGGAACTCAGATATGGGCTGGCTGATGGATTCCTGTAAGGCTTGTTGGCTCAGAGGATCTAGGACCCCTGGGTTTGGTTTTCGGCTCTGGCACATCAGCGTGACTTCATATGATGAGCTGGCAATATGTCTGTGCAATTTGTAAATTCAGTGTGAAAATGTGAACCCGCATCTGCATCAGGCTGCAAACCCTGTGTTGAATGTACAGCCTTTTGGGGCGTGTCTAGGCTACAGGGTTTTGTCGACAAAAGTGGACTTTTGTTGACAAAACTATACTTGCATCTACACCACCGCCGAGTTCTGTTGAACGCGGCAGTTTTGTGGACAACGGTAAACCTCATTCTACGAGGAATAACGCCTTTTGTCGACAGAGTTCTGTCTCCAGAAGGTGTTATTGCATCTACACTGTCCTTTGCATCTACACTCTCATGTCAACAAAGCGGCTTGCCTTGTCCACAGAACTGGATGTAGTCTAGACACTCTTTGTCGACAGAGGCTTCTGTCGACAAAAGCCTGTCGTCTGGACGTACCCTTGGGTTGAAAGGCTTGTGAGGAAAGAACAACCACAGAGAGTCCTTTGGCTGGTTCATAATCTACCCACTCTAGACAAAAGGCTGGTCCCGTGGAGCAAGGTGCCAGGAGAAAAGTAACAATTGAAAAGGGCAGCGCTGATCTGTGCAGGGTCCATTTTGTGCAGCCATGAGGCGCAGACACTCGCCACGGAACAGCTGCCTGCCTGCACCCAGGTGAGGCCCCCACAGGCTCACGAGGGGCGGGGGAGCTGGTCAGGGACAAGGAGGTGTCAGATGTTTATTGCTTGCGGGGTCTGTGCTCTCCTGGGCTTTACAAGAGAAGCCGAAGGAGCACAGATGTGTGAGACTGGGAGAGGTGATGTGCTGGCTGCTTCATAATGGCTGTGCGCCCTGAGAGACACAGTAGCCAGAAGTGTGGGTGAGCTCTAATAGAAGGTGTGCCTTAGAGATTGCGGTGTCCAGGGGTCAGCACTGCTCCAGGGGGCTATTGCAGGAGGGTCGAGGAGCCTCCTTTCTGAGAACAACATCAAATGTACACAGTGGGCCGCTGGAACTCACGGGAGATTCCAGAGCCACTAGCAGTGGCATGCAGCCTATCACGTACACCAGCCTCTGACGCACTGGCGACTCTCCACACGGCTGCCCGGGGCTAGGAGAGCCATTTGTTTTACAGGAGACTAGGCCCTTTTAGTGGATGGTTATGGCTGAGCAGGGAGAAAGCTGCCTGCTCTTCCCTGGCTCCTACAGACCCTGGATGGAGAAGAGTATTCACTCCCTGAAGGTCTCTTCCATCTGGGATGGGACGCGCCCTGTAAAACTCTGCCAGATGGATTTGCTCAACTGTGGCCATCCCGTCCAGCCAGCCCTCTTCCCGCTCACTGCCCCAGGAGGCAGATGTGAGGAAGTACTGCCTTCTCCTGCCTTCTACATACCCCATGCACCTGGCCACCACAGGAGGCTGCAGATCCCTTCCGAAGCACGTGGGACTCACACAAGCCAGTCTCCCAAGTCCTCTTTCATTCTATGAACAAAAGTCCTTAGGGCACACTGTGATGCTGCTACTCACAATGGGCAGTTCTTGGCTCTACCCGTATTCCCACTGTTTTCAATGGGTTTATTCTTGCAGTAAGGTAATCCTCAATGTAAGCATGGCCGGCAATAACGAGTTACAATTTGAGGTCCATCCTAGAAGGAAAAGGGCTTGTCACAGCTCACCAGCAGACATGATCAGCCCATGCAAGGTTTACTGTAGCTGACGTTCCCTAGTGATGTTGTGCTAGGATGGTCTGCAATGTTGACATGAACCGATGGGCCCTGGACCCTGGATCTCAGCCAGGGTAGCTCAGGTTCCTCTCTCCATCCTCCCTTACAAGGTGGCAAAGGAAACACCAGAAGACTTTTGGAACTCAGGTGAGTATCTCTATTTTTATCAAGCATCCCTTGTCCAATTAAATGCAAATTCTGCTCAAGCCTCGGCATCATCCTTCCAATGTTGAGCCCAATACGGGCACGTCTACCTACACAGCAGGGCAAAAGTGAAGTTAAGCTACACAACTTCAGGGACATCAATTGCATTGCTGAAGTTGAAATAACTTAATTCGGCTTTTGGCGCTGTCTACACAGCAGGAAGTCGAAGGAAGCACCCTCTTCCTTTGACTTCCCTTACTCCCTGTGAAGTGAGGGTTACAGGAGACAGAGTAAGAAGTCTTCCAGCTTAACATTATTTTGAAATAATGGCTTGCTGTGTAGACGTACCCTAACAGTGCCTGGATTTTAGAATGAAAGACAAAACAGAGTTTAAAATGGAAACTCAGTTGAATGCATCCTATGGGGTGACTATCTCTGTTCCCTAATGTGTGTATGTGTATATATATACAGATAAAATAATCACAGAGCTCAGAGCGGAAGGAAAAGCCTGTAATTTACTCCACCCTCCAATGCGACCAGGATTTATTACCTTTGTTATATTGTCTAGTATTTTGCTCACGTTACCTGAGCACTGTTCCACAGTTCAGTGTGTAGCAATGTGCTACAAAACACCCACAGGAGGGGGGGTGCCCAGCAGTTTACTTGCTGAAGTAATTACCCCTAGAAATTAATGTTGTAGCATATGCCAGCTACACCCATGCAGCTGGGAAAAGAGTGTGCAACTTACACCTTATAGAGAAAGTAGGAGTCACATGCTGTAGCTCTTTCAGAAACAGGTTCTTCTAAATGCAGTAATTGAGGCATTGGGTAATCTTCCTTCTCTGTACAGACCAGTCATAACTATGTCACAGGGAACAAAGCCTAAGGTAGGGGTCCAACGTTTTTCAAGCCATGTGGATTGTTTGTAGGTTAACATTGGCTCCTTATTTTCCTGCTAATTTAAAAAAAGCTTCTAAAGTGGGAGAAATGATTCCTGCAGGCACTCTCCCACAAGCTCATTCAACCCAGCAGTGGCTTTCCTAAAAACCATTCCAAGGGGAATTTTACATGCGGTTAATGTTTCCTGGATAATATTTTCCCATGTGCAAATTACTTTTGAAGTAATTTGGTGGAATAAGTGGGCCCAAAGAGTCAAAGATGTTCGCGAGACCATTTGAGTGAAACAGTGCCAACAAGGCTCAGGGGTTGGCACACAGAGACCTTGGCCTGCTTAGCTCCATGGCAAAGATGCCAGTAACCACCCTTTTAACCTTTCATTAAAGATACTGAAAAGCGGGCAAAACAGTTCAAGGAACTGAAGTGTCCCATGGTGTGTGAGGCTTTCATTCTAACACCATCCCTCACTCCCTTCCCTTGTGGAGAAGGAAGCCCCCTCTGCTTCTTGGCAGATAACAATGGCTCTTTTAGGAAAAGGAGATGGCTGGAGCGGTTAAAATCAGACCCCGTTGCCTAGAAGATGAAGTAAAACCAACACACACCAGGGAGGAGCGAAATAGAGCAAAGATTTTAAATAAATAAATACATAAAAATAAAGCAACTTCTGTGCTAGTCGCTGGCTTTCACTTGCCAGCTCACAGCTGGCAATCCAAGGCCCAGCACACAGTCTTATTAGCCACGCTGAGACCTAACACATTTGTACCCACATCAGGCTGCTTAGAGTGTTGTTTTTACAGCCTCCTTGATGACAGAGTTGTAAAACAGGCAGTCTTAGCTGGCAAGGCAGATTCCTTTTAGGATCCCATTAAAAGTAGGAGGAGGATAGGACAGGGAAGAAAAAGGGTAGTTGATTGCGTTGAGATGGTCCTGCTTGGAATAGGGAGTTGGACGAGACCTCTTGTCCAACCCTAATCATCTATGATTCAATGATACATGAAGGCTGGAGGGTGAGCAAGTCTTACCTGCCAAGTGAGGTCTGGAATTTAACTGAAGCCAGCAGACGTGACAATGATGACATCAGACATCTCCCGGGATCACAGTGGCAAAGGCCCAGGTGTGTTATGCTGGGTCCTAGGAGCCCAGGGATCAGTGAGAGTGGCAGCCACAGTGGTCTAGCAGTTGTTGGCAGGCAACTTTTTTGAAAGATGCCCAAGGGGTGATGAGACTAAGCCACCCCCTTACGATTTTGTTCACCAGTTAAGCCTAATATCCAAGACACCAATTTTGGTCCATTGATTTCTGATTCCTCATAGCTTTTGTTTACTAGGCATGATCTTAACCCAGTCTTGGGGGGAGGCTTTTCTGTTTAGACTAATTCAATCCGTCTGTCTCCCTTCCGCACCTTTCTCCGTCCCTGGTTCTTATTGTAGGATAAGGTGATGTTCCATGAACTTTCACTTCCATTTCACAGTTGAGCACACAATTGAGGTACATTTGTGGACCTTCTTGTGATCACAAACTACTCTCATGTCCATGCATGTATATATAATGTGTGTGTATTCAAACACACACTAGGACTGCCAACTCATGATTTTCTCACAAGTCATGATATTTGGTGCTCTTGAAGCCTCAGCTCATGGAAGCATGTTATATGCTGAGAAATGTAGCTTTCATTTAAAAAATCAAATTTCTAGCCATCCTAGGTGTAGAAAAAAGCTTTGAAAGCATCTCCTAAGTGCACTCTAAACTAAAGGCTCAGAAAATACAAGGAAAACAAAAAGAACCCCCCAAATTACTGGGTTTTAAATGATTTTTTAAGCCAATCATGACATTTTAGGGCCTAGCTCATAATTTTGAATGCTTGGTGTTGGCAAACAGATATATATGAAAATGTATATATAAATTTAAAAATCATGTTAATAAAGTCGCAAAGTTAAGCTCTCAGAGGTCAGGAAATGTATATAACATGGACTGAGCCATAAACACTTAAGGTGCATCTACACTGCACCGTAATTCGAAATAGGGTATGCAATTTGAGCTACGCAAATTGCATCACTTATTTTGAAATAGCTTATTTTGAAATTTGGCGCTGTCAAATAATTTATGCAAACGAATTTCAGCCTTTGACTATTTGCCAGCACATCAGTTGTTTGTGGGGTTCAATCGGTCACTTCAGTCACATAGGCCGTGTCCAGACTCAGGGGTTTTTTCGGGAAAAGTAGCCTTTTCCCGAAAAAACTTCCCCTGCGTCCAGACTCAAGCCGCGTTCTTTCGAAATTATTTGGAAAGAACGCGGCTTTTCTTTCGATGGCGGTAAACCTCGTTTCACGAGGAAGAACGCCTTCTTTCGAAAGTTCCTCTTTCGAAGGAAGGCGTTCTTCAATGTAAAGAGGCCGTTTTCGAAAGAGAGCATCCAGACTCGCTGGGTGCAGTCTTTCGAAAAAGCGGATTTTTCTTTCGAAAGATCCGCCTGCAGTCTAGACGCGATCTTTCGAAAGATGCTCTTTCGAAAGAAGCCTGCAGTCTAGACATAGCCATACTGTTGTTTCTTCTATCTGCCTAGCCAGGCACAAATCACACCTAGTTTGCATGGAGTTTTGGGACTGGTGAAAGGAACAGCCACTCCCCAGTCAGATGGCATAAACACAGGCAACATGAACTAAAAACCAACACAGTCTGAATTAACCTTTGCAAATCATATCCAGCACTGGTGATTGTGGCACCAGTGATTGCACAATCAATGGTGATTATGGCACCATTCCAGGAATTTCATCTGCCTAAATCACCCCAGCACAGTGAAACAGGATGACATGCCCCCAAATAGAAAAGGAGTCTAAACAGCCTGCAGGAGAAAGAGAGTCATGAGCCTATAAAAAACAACTCCACAGAGAAAGACAATTCTTTTTCTGGACATTATAGATCTCTGTTGCCATTCACTTGCTAAATATGGATATTAACCTAAAAATGAAATCTAGCAACAAAGAGATACTTATGTTTAATGATACCTTCAGCTTCCTATGTTGTAGGGAGGAAGGAATTGGGGCTTGATTTTTCACTGCCTCACCCCTTGAGTTGTCATTTACTCTTGTGCAAAGAGAGTGCAAACTGGGAGGAATACGTCAGAATAATAGCACTTTCCACTTATTTTGCCCCAGAGTAAATGGCAGCCAAAGTTTTCCTCCTGCTTTTAGTGGGAGGTTGGCAACTAAGAATCTGGCCCCAAATGCCTACATCTCATTGAGAAGTTACGTGGCTGTTTGGAGAAATGTTGCCACAGCAGGTGAAGCAAATATGATTAAATGTTCACATAAAACCATTTGGGCAAGTAAATGTTTGAAGAAACAAATGTTCAGATGATACAAACAGTGCTGTGCAGAGCAACTCTGGACACCAAGAAAGAACCTGAGAGGGTCATCCATTCTAGCAAGCCTTAGATTCTCAGGCTTTCTGGACCATTGACTTTCCTCAGTTCATAGGAGGTGGGAGTATTCCTGGACCCCTCTCATCCAAGACAGGAGTGTGCTACTGGCTCACCCCCTGAAGACAAAGCCTAAATGCTGCTGGTAGAAACTCTCAAATGTCTCCACGCTCAAGAAGGCGGCACTGAAATGGAGACAATCGGGCTTACCAGGGCAGGCTGTGCAGATAGCAGGAGCTGGGATGGGGAGCAAAGTTTCAGCTCGTGCAGGTAAGCGGCCATCTTTGGGATGCCACTTTCAACCTAGCCCAAATTCCAAGCCTCTCTGAGTTTCACTCTCCACTGCTCATGGCAGAAGAATGCCTTAAACCCTGTCCTGTAGGGAGAGCACACTCTGTAATTACTGAGCTGGAAGCCTTTGGGAATGGCTATAATAGAGCGCTGGACACCTCACTGACACTGACAAAGGGTGTTGAAATGCTGAAAAGCTAACCCTGTCCCTTCTCCCCAGTCCCTGCCTCTGGCAGCAGCTCTGGAGGTCGTTTCTGTAATGAATGGGAGAGGAGAAGGAGGAGCGGGCTGAATGGCTACATGGCGAGGGTCTAGACTGGCAGCTTTCCATTGGCTCCAACGCCAGGGAAGTCAGTGAAAAGATTCCCATTTCCATTCATTTTGTGGGGACCGGAGCAGTCCACTCTCCTAGGCCGTGGACTCCAGCCTGGTCTTCTCTTGCTTATCCTGCTGCACAACATAATTGCCTGGTCTTGTGCTGTTACTACAGAACCCGCAGCAGAGATTCAGTCTTGGGATCTATCCCTCGTCCCTGGCTCTTCACTAACGCCTTCGGCACGCCCCTCCTTCCATCACCTCTCCCTCCTGCCCTCTCCCGTTCAGGGCATCATTTTGCAGACACGATATTCAGTCCGGACAGGAGCTAGGTTTTCTTTTTTTAAGAGCTGGTCAAGAGCTAAGGGCATGTCTACACTACCCTCCTAGTTCGAACTAGCGGGGTAATGTAGGCATACCGCACTTGCAAATGAAGCCAGGGATTTGAATTTCCCGGGCTTCATTTGCATAAGCGGGGAGCCGCCATTTTTAAAACCCCGCTGGTTCGAACCCCGTGCAGCGCGGCTACACGGGGCTCGAACTAGGTAGTTAGAACTAGGCTTCCTAGTTCGAACTACCGTTACTCCTCGTGAAATGAAATTCAAATCCCGGGCTTCATTTGCAAGTGCGGTATGCCTACATTACCCCGCTAGTTCGAACTAGGAGGGTAGTGTAGACATACCCTAAGTGTGCTTTGTGAACCCTGCCAGAGGAAACAAAGCTTCTGGCAGAGAGCAACACAGCCCTGCACAGACAATCCAGGGCATTTCAGGAGAGTGGTGGGGACAACTTCCTGGTGCAAGTGCTGGAGGAACCGACCAGGGGTCATGCTCCTCTTGGCTGGCTGCTCACAAACAGGGGAGAATCGGTAGAGGAAGTAGAAGTAGGTGGCAGTCTGAGCAGCACTGACCAGGAGATGGTTGAGTTCAGCATCCTGACAAAAGAAAGCATGGCGAGCAGCAGAATGCACACCCTGGACTTCAGGAAAGCAGGCGTAGACTCCCTCAGCCCTGGCCTACACTAGGGGATAAGTTTGAATTAAGATATGCAACGTTAGCTGCATTCATTGTGTAGCTGATGTTGAAGTATCTTAAATCGAATTTTGGCGCAGTTCACACAGCGGGAAGTTGAGAGGAGCACACTCTTCCCTTTCTCCTTGTAGGAGCAGGACTACCGGCGCCGACAGAAGCACCTTCTCAGTTCAAACTAGCGTGTCTTCACTAGCCCTGCTAATTCAAACCCCGGGAGATCAACTGCGGCTGCTTCAACCTATCTGTAGTGTAGACATGGCCTCAAGGAACAGTTGGTCGGGATCCCCTGGGAGGCGAATATGAGGGGGAAGGAGTGCAGAAGAGCTGGCTGTGTTTTAAAGACACCTTATTGAGGGTGCAGACACAAGCCATCCCAATGTGCAGAAAGAACAGCAAATGTGCCAGGCAACCAGTGTGGCTTAACAGAGAAATCTTTGGCGAGTTTAGATACACAAAGGAAGCTGTCAAGAAGTGGAAACATGGACAGATGCCTAGGGAGGAGCATAAACACATTGCTTGAGCATGCAGGGGCGAACAAAGCACAACTGGAGTTGCAGTTAGCAACGGACGTGAAGGGGAACAAGAAGGGTTTCTACAGGTGTGTTAGCAACATGGAGGTGGTCAGGGGAAAGTGTGGGACCCATACTGAGTGGGAAAGGCAACCTAGTGACAGATGAGGTGGAAAAAGCTGACGTCCTCAATGCTTCTTTTGCCTCGGTCTTCACAGACAAGGTCAGCTCCCAGACTGCCGCACTGGGCAGGAGGTGAGCAGGCCCCAGTAGTGAAAGGGGTTAAGAACTGTTTAGAAAAGCTGGACATGCACAACTCCATGGGGCCGAATCAAGTGCATCTGAGGGTGCAGAGTTGGCTGAGGTGACTGCAGAGCCTTTGGCCGTTATCTTTGAAAACTCGTGGTGATCGGGGGAGGTCCCAGATGATTGGAAAAAGGCAAACGTAGTGCCCATCTTTAGAAAAGAAGAGAATGCAGGGCACTACCGACCAGTCAGCCTCACCTCAGTCCCTAGAGAAATCATGGAGCACGTCCTCAAGGAATCCATTTTAAAACACTTGGAGAAAGGAAGGTGATTAGGAATAGTCAACATGGATTCACCAAGGACCAGTCATGTCTGACCAACCTGATTGCCTTCTAGGATGAGCTAACTGGCTCTATGGGCATGGGGAAAGTGGTGGATGTGCTATTGGGATGTAGTGTCAGTACCTTGCTGGTTGCTGTGCTTGGGCTGGGGGCTGGGGGCTGGGGGTGACCCCTACTGGCCTCTGTCTGTGAGCACGGCCCAGCGGGGAGGCGTCTTGAGGGCCCCCATGACAGTGACCAAACCGGTCCTACCGGTTAAGGGAAGGGATGGAACAAAGGAAGGGAGTGTTGGGGGAAGGGTCAGTTTCTGGCTGGAATCATGAGGGAGAGACTCCAGAGGGGGGTTGGGGTCTAAGGGCCAAGGCACCCCATCCCAAGGGGTCTGAGGCATCCTGGCCCACACTCCTGTAGCCACATCACGTCTTGCTGGGCTGTGTCCCCATTCTACTGGCTGGCGGAGTCTGGTCTGGCTGCTGCGGGGCTGCATGATTGGGGGGACCCCAATTCGCCGTCACAGGTATACTTTGACTTTAGCAAAGCTTTCGATATGGCCTCCCACGATATTTGTGCTAGCAAGTTAAAGAAGTATGGCTTGGGTGAGTGGACAGGACGCTGGCTAGATCATCAGGCTCAACAAGTAGTGATCAACAGCTCAGGGTCTAGCTGGCAGCTCATATCAAGCGGAGAACTCTAGGGGCTGGTTCTTGGGCTGGTTTTGTTCAGCATCCTTGGATGGTTGAGGATGACACTAAGCTAGGGGGAAAGGTAGATACACTGGAGGGCAGGGACAGGGTCCAGAGTAACCTAGACACATTGGAGGAGTGGGCCAAAAGAAATCTGCTGAAGTTCAGCAAGGGAAGTGTAGAGTCCTGCACTTGGACGGAAGATTTCTATGCACTGCTACCAGCTGGGGACCAATTGGCTGAGCAGCATCTCTGAAGAAAAGGACCTGGAGATTATAATGGATGAGAAGCTGGATATGAGTCAACAGAGTGCCCTGCTTGCCAAGATGACTAATGTCACATTAGGCTGCATTAGCAGGAGTATTACCAGCAGATTGAGAGAAATGATGATTTCCCTCTATTTGGCTACATCTGGAGTATTGTGTCCAGTCCGTCCCCCCCACCGCTCCACCCACTACAGGAAAGATGTGGATGCATTGGAGAGTCCAGCAGAGGGCAACAAAAATGATGAGGGGACTAGAGCACATGACTTCCAAGGAGAGGATGTGAGATTTGGCCTTATTTAGTGCACAGAAGAGAAGAGTGAGGGGGATTTGATAGCAGCCTGCAACTACCTGAACATCCCTGGCTGGGTTGATTGAGTCGGGGTTGGTCCGGCTTGGAGCAGGGGCTTGGACTCAATGACCGCCTGAGGTCTCTGCCAGCCCTAATCTTCTAAATTTGGGGTTTTTTAAAATCATTTTTCTTTTGTTTCCCCAAAGTTTTTGAAAAATTGAGATTTCCAATGGTGAAAACTCCTCTTCCCTGCTTTTTTTAAAAAAAATCTTACTCTGACTAGTAAAAGTGGGAGAGGAGAGATGGGATGGGGGGAGGGGGGAGTGGAATGAGAACACATTTTTCTTATCTGCTAAAAAATAAAACATTTTGACCACAAAAATATTTAGTGAGAAATTAAGTTTTGGTCAAAACCCTTTTAAAAATTGTACAAAAAGGCTGGTCAGCTCTATAATTGCTTTGCCTGTTTGGCTCACAGGATATTAGACACTGTTATTTGGCTCCTGTAATTTTGTCATAATTCTTGACCTCCTTTTCGCTCCTTCTCTCACCTGCATTTCTGTATGCATATGCAGTTAATCACCATCTGTGGGTTTTGACCTCATTTCTAAGATGTCAATTGTGCAGATACACACACAAAAATACTTGTGCAAATGTGTATTGAAGTTGGATGCACAATTGCTATGGGTGCATGATATAATTTGGTGTTTCCATGAGCAAATGGACAGTTAGGAAGGAAAATCATCATTTGAAGATACAGATACTCAATAATTGCAAGCACAAGTTAATGCAAATAGTTTCTCATTTTGGTACATGTAATAATGTGCCTGACTAGTTTACAGATTTATGTCCATTAACATTTTCCTTGAAATATACAAATGACATGTGTGAGATAAAAACATGCAGTAGTCTATTAATGATAAAAGATCTGTATGAATGGGGAAACCTAGGTCTATGTTTTCCAAGTAAGATAAGCTCACATGCATATATCACACGTGCAAACAAATAACTAATGAGCATGTGAAAATCTACAGAGCAGCTGTCTATATATTACTCGTATGGCACACAGATCCCCAGGACTATGTCCTCTTACATTTCAAGGGGCCAGTTTCATTTCAGTGCTTGACGTATTGCTTGAATAAATACCAGCAGTAGCACTATTATACGTGACACAATTCATTCATAAGCCCCTTATTAGCTCTCCACGTCCTTTCATAGCCAGAGGCTGTACCTTATTCACAACTGGAATAAGAAAAGCAGAAAATATTTTTTACCTCTCAGTTGAGTGACAGGAAACCAAAGGTATTTCCCTGTAAAATAGCTCCACAGTTTTTCACCTGGAGGGAACCACCAAATTCCATTTGTTATTTGTCCTACTCTCTCTTCGGTGTCTAGCTCTTTGTGGATGTTGTTAGAGTGGTGTCAGGGGAGAGCCAGCCTAGACCTGGGCCCCGCTTGGCTGGTCTCGTACAGTCACAGGGATAGAGTCTCTGCCCTTGTGTTTAGAACAGAAGTAGTCAGGGCAAAGTGTGGAAGACGTGAAGGAGGATGAGATGGGATTTTCAGACGTCCCTAAGGAACACAAATCCCAGTGACTTTCACTCGGGTGACTTTGAAGCTCTCGCTCGCGATCTTTACTTTATAGCTGGGAGACAGAGACCAAGGCATGCAATGACCAGCGCAGGATTACATGATATGTCCCTTGTTGGGTCGTGAGCTGAACCCAGCTCCATAAGCACAGAGCCATGTTCTCTGGGTGCAAAGCCCTGAACCCTGCCATGACACCCCCTCCCCTCTCCCTGCTGCTGGCTTGTGCCCCACGACAGGGCAGTTTTGCTCCTTGTAAGCCTCTGTACCTATGCAATGTCTCCCCCCCTTTGTGTCACCTCATTGTTCTGAGCACCTGGCGTTTTAACTAAGCTCTTTACAAGGGGTGGGAAACAAGTCACCCTCCTTTGCAGTGAAGAGCAGCTTTGAAGACCAGCTCCTCCTCTCACAGCATTAGTGCCTGCAGCAGGGCTCTGCAGTTCACACCAGCAGAGGAGCTGCCCCTATCCTCGCTGTGGTTCTGCATCACTGAGCTGGCCCCTGGAGACATGCCCCTGCCATTGGGAGAATGCCAGATGACTCCGTTACTGGGACATGGGGTGCAGCGAACGAGCGCGTGATAACAGCACAGACATCTACTTCCCATTGCTGGGAACATGTGACTTGAACCATGGAAAGGGGAGGGAAATGTCTCATCAGCTCCGATTTCAATATTCCATCCAATGCCTAGGACTTAGGCAGGACCCAGGAGAGGAGTTCCTTGCTTCTGATTAATTCTCTGCTGAAGTTTGCGTTCAGTCTGAAGAGAGAACCACTCCTTTTCATCTCCAGAACGGACATGGCACAAGGCTCCCAGGCACAAAGCTGCACACGAGCCTGCAGAGATCTGAAGTGTGGCTCTGGTCAGACGCGCTGGGGACAAGAGGAGAGACCTTTGTGCTGGAAGCATCAGAGATGCCAGAGACCAGTGAAACCCTCTGAGAGGTTTGTGGGGTGAGCCAGTGTATTTCTGACTCCTTTGCTCAGCTTCATATTCAGTGGAAGCCTTTAAACTCTGACAAAGCCAACCTTGCCTATAATGACACAGCACAACCTGTCGCCAGGCCAACTGCCTCACAGGCAATCCTGTCGCCAGGCCAACTGCCTCACAGGCAATCCCGTCGCCAGGCCAACTGCTTCACAGGCAATCCCGTCGCCAGGCCGGCCGCCTCACAGGCAATCCCGTCGCCAGGCCAACTGCCTCACAGGCAATCCCGTCGCCAGGCCAGCCGCCTCACAGGCAATCCCGTCGCCAGGCCAACTGCCTCACAGGCAATCCCGTCGCCAGGCCAACTGCTTCACAGGCAATCCCGTCACCAGGCCGGCCGCCTCACAGGCAATCCTGTCGCCAGGCCAACTGCTTCACAGGCAATCCTGTCGCCAGGCCAACTGCCTCACAGGCAATCCCGTCGCCAGGCCGGCCGCCTCACAGGCAATCCCGTCGCCAGGCCGGCCGCCTCACAGGCAATCCCGTCGCCAGGCCAACTGCTTCACAGGCAATCCCGTCGCCAGGCCAACTGCTTCACAGGCAATCCTGTCGCCAGGCCAACTGCCTCACAGGCAATCCCGTCGCCAGGCCGGCCGCCTCACAGGCAATCCCGTCGCCAGGCCAACTGCTTCACAGGCAATCCCGTCGCCAGGCCGGCCGCCTCACAGGCAATCCCGTCGCCAGGCCAACTGCTTCACAGGCAATCCTGTTGCCAGGCCAACTGCCTCACAGGCAATCCCATCGCCAGGCCAACTGCTTCACAGGCAATCCCGTCGCCAGGCCGGCCGCCTCACAGGCAATCCCGTCGCCAGGCCGGCCGCCTCACAGGCAATCCTGTCGCCAGGCCAACTGCCTCACAGGCAATCCCGTCGCCAGGCCAACTGCCTCACAGGGGATCCCGTTGCTAGGCCGGCCACCTCACACGGGATCCCGTTGCTAGGCCAGTCGCCTCACAGGGGATCACATTGCTAGGCCGGCCACCTCACAGGGGATCCCGTTGCTAGGCCGGCCACCTCACAGGGGATCCCGTTGCTAGGCCAGCCGCCTCACAGGGGATCCCGTTGCTAGGCCAGTCGCCTCACAGGGGATCCCGTTGCTAGGCCGGCCACCTCACAGGGGATCCCGTTGCTAGGCCGACCACCTCACAGGGGATCCCGTTGCTAGGCCAGCCACCTCACAGGGGATCCCGTTGCTAGGCCAGTCGCCTCACAGGGGATCACATTGCTAGGCCAGCCACCTCACAGGGGATCCCGTTGCTAGGCCAGTCGCCTCACAGGGGATCACATTGCTAGGCCAGTCACCTCACAGGGGATCCCGTTGCTAGGCCAGTCGCCTCACAGGGGATCCCGTTGCTAGGCCAGTCACCTCACAGGGGATCCCGTTGCTAGGCCAGTCACCTCACAGGGGATCCCGTTGCTAGGCCAGCCGCCTCACAGGGGATCCCGTTGCTAGGCCAGTCGCCTCACAGGGGATCCCGTTGCTAGGCCAGTCGCCTCACAGGGGATCCCGTTGCTAGGCCGGCCACCTCACAGGGGATCCCGTTGCTAGGCCGGCCACCTCACAGGGGATCCCGTTGCTAGGCCAGCCGCCTCACAGGGGATCCCGTTGCTAGGCCAGCCGCCTCACAGGGGATCCCGTTGCAACGCTGGGAGATCTGCCCTGTTATTACCAGGCCTGAGGTACAGGTGGGCAGCCTGTCCCCTTACGGCCCTGTAAAGCAGTTATCTCACACAGGCAGCCTGCCTCTCCTTCCTCTGGGGCCTGTAGTATAATCATCGTTACTTGGCTTGCTGCGGGAGCTCGGGTTGCCACTCATAGAGCAGGGCTCCAGTGGGCCAGGCACTGCACAGACACAGCGCAAAAAGCCTGCACCTGCTCAGGGAACTAGGGCAGGGGCCCTGCTGGCTCAGGTCTGCCCTTGGCGATTGCCTCAAAGCTCTGGGTGGGACCATTCAGATTAGGGCAAAAGCCTCCTGACAGGGGTCAGATGCTGGCAGGTGCGGCTGTGTGTGCTCTGTCAGCGCGCTGGTGGATGGCTCATCGCTGCTGGCCATGTTGTTGTAGCCCCTGCCTTAGTGGCTAGTGAGGCAAGGGGATGTCAGGAGTACACAGTATGTTAGGAGACCACACATAGGAGGGACACGTCTCTGACTGAAGGGACGTATGTGGTCAAGTGAGGGAATATAGCTGGGAGGGAACTAGATTTCCTGGTTTTTGGAAAATTCTGAAATTTAATGTCTTTCTGTTCCAAACCAGAATGAAAAGAAATGTTGGGAGAATCTTCCGCGCAATGAAATTGCCCACCCATTTTGGTTTGCTAGCCATGAAACATTTTGTTCTGATTTTGACCTTTGAAGGATATTGCGGTAATAAAGACAATGTGCTGTGTTTCAAAGAGTCATTTCCAAAGGAAATATCAAAGTCATCCTGGCCCCAGAATGGCAAGGGGAGGAACTTTTCATTAAAAAAAAAAAACTTTGGAGGAAATCTTTCAAGCAGCTCTCCTCAGAAGCTGCTGCAGCTTGCAAAAGTGCTGAATGAATCACTGCAAAATGTCGGGTGTCAACTCCTAATGTTACTATAACTCAAAAGCAGCATTAGCCTGTCTCCGAGCACATGGAACAGCTAATCTTCAGGAGCCAGGAGGCTCTTGAGTTAAAGAGTCAAGATCTCCTGGCCCTCAATTTCCTTTCCCTTAGCCCTCTTGTTGACAGTAGTGAAGTGCCATTAATCAAGAGGGAGGTGATTAATGCATTCAGATTACTGCACACCATGCTTCCTGCCTGGGCGAGCAGCAGCACATTTGCCAAAGAGCTAGCTTTGGCTGCTTGTGGAGGCCAGCAACAGGCTGGAGGACTGCTGGGGACATGTCAGCATGTCACACCAGCTGGAGCCCCGGGTTGGTGCAGTCTTCCAGAGAAGGAGGCAGAAGAGAACAGCTGGGGCTCTTCTCCTTGGGGGCAATGTGAAGCATTCCCGTAAGAATATCTCCAGGACGTGGAGGGCAGGTTAATGCCTTAAGCCCGTGCGTTCTGTGTGCACGAGCGCGTAGCTGACTGGAAGGGGAAAGCATCTGCTCTTGGTTAAAGAGCGTTGAGCAATGGGGAGTGCACTGCCTTGAGTTTTCCAATGGTTAATTACATTGCCTGTTAAAATGGGCCCCCGCCTGAATGCGTCTCACTTCAACTGGCAGCCCTTGGATCTCGTTCTGCCTTCAGCTGGGTCACAGCGCCCTCCACGCTCGCAAAAACCTGGTCCCCACACAGGCTCTAGTGAAATGGATGGAGTTCAGTGAAGTGCGTTTCTGCCACCTCTCGCCCTGGGCAGGTTCTCCAGCCCTCTTTGCGGCACCCTTTCCAAGTGTGGCCTCAGAACAGGGCTGCCCATTCCAGCAATGGGGTCAGTGCTGCACACAGAGGCAATTCCACCGCTCTGCCCCTACTTGATAGTCTCCTTTTTACTCATCCAAGGGTCACATCTACCCGCTCAGGGCATGTCTACAGTGCCCCACACACTACAGAATGGGGACTGGTGCCCATGAGGGGAAGGGAGCCAGAGGGCCACCCAGAGGCAAGGGGGCGGGCCTGTGAGGGCACCCCATTTAGCAATTCAAATGTTGGTGGGGACACAGGGAAGCAGTGCACCTTGGGAGTGCTACCATGAGTCGCCTGCTGTGCACTATAGGATGTGCATAAGCGTGCGCACCACAGTGTTTGTGCTGTGGCTCCCCCGTGTGGATCCTGCAGGTATGAGCTGAAAGGTTCCTATGTGAATTAATGTAGATCTCTTAGAAAAGGATTATATTCATGCAGGGCAGTGAGAGATCCCCTCAGGTACAGCATCACCCTGAGTATTCACATGCAGGTGGGCATCTGCAGTTACCCTAAGTCTTTTCCAGTGCCACTGCATTCTAGGATACGGTCTTGCTGTGTGGCCCACGTTCCTTGTTCTTAGACAGATGACCATGGGTTTGGCTGTATTAAAACATGGGTGTAGTTCAAGGGAGCCCCGTTTACTAAGTGGTTGGGGTCAATCTGTATCACTGACTTGTCCACAGCATCATTTATGACTTCCTCAATGTGTGTGTAATGATTTTATATTTTCTCCCAGGTCATTAAAGAAGGTTGATTAGCCTCGGACCAAAAATAGATCCCTGTGGGCTCCATTAGAAGTGCCCACGTTGGACAAGTCTTTCCCATTTATAGTTAGTTTGTGTGATTTATCAGGTAACCAATGTTTAAGTATTTAATCTGGGCTGCACTGATATTCTATGGTCAGAATGTCATGCAGGACTAAATTAAATGTTGTACAGAAATCTAAGTTTAGCATGCCAGTCCTGTTTCCTTTATGAATCAAACGTATTTTTGAGATCACAAGTCTGACAAGTTTTCTATAAAAGCATGTTGGTTTCCACTGATTGTACTACTGTCCTGTAATTCTGTAGTGACTGCAACTTGTCAGGCAGACTAACTGGCCTATAGTTCCCAGGTTAAAGCATTCACCCTGTTTAAGTATTCACACGACATCTGATTTTTGTAATCCTCTGCAGCAGTAGTTACGGCAGAGTCTGCTAACCCACTGGGCACTGAACAGAAAGCTTCAAACCAATTTCCCAGAGGCTACTAAACATCAAATGGCAACATCACTCGTTGGCTTCGGCCCAAATTTCAGCAAGCCACCTTGCCTGAAAAGTTCCATGTTCATTTATTAATATGCCAACTGAAAAGGAAGTGAAGAAAATTGATTTGGGCATTTTCTTCTGCTGCACCATTAAAAAGAAGACAAATTTCTTTTGACAGAAATACCCTAAATTCCTGGCTGCTGCTGTGAGCTATTACTTGTGTAATGTAGACATGCAACTCTGACAGCTCCAGCTAAGCTGCTTCTAACGTGCTGAGGCCTGACTCAGGAAAGAATGGAACTTACAATGTTTCCATTTTTATAAATGCTAAATAAAACCAATTCCTTGCAACTACTGAAGTTGTTATGCAAGCTGGACTCTTCCCTTCTAGGCCCGCTGTGGAGAGCTCTTGGTGCTTTTAGAACTGTCGAATTCTGAGAAAGAAGCAATTTCAATGTAATTGAATCTTCTGGCTGAATCATAAAGAAATTGGGGGGGGGGTGAGGGGGAGACTTATTCTAGGTAGAGCCAGTAGAACTTCCCATAATAATACCTTCGTTCCAGTTGTTTATAACTAGTCCAAACTAGAATGTGGAAATAGACAGTGCACACTGAATGAGCAGCTCTTCTTTTGTTTTCTCCTTCTTGCTCAACATGGAGGTGCTGGCCGCCTTAATTCCGGCATTGCTGAGCTTTTGATTGTTTGAGCTTGCAGCCACAATAATGCTCTGAACATAACTTTTTGGATATAATGCCCACGCGTGCATATACAGTCAACTGCCTTGTCCAGGCAGGTATGTCAGAAAGAAAGCTGGCCCATGACTCTGCGGATGAGCATAGCACGAGGCCACGTTCTCCAGTTTGCAGGAGTTGGGGACGAGTTGTCAAGGCCACAATACGGGCAGGGGAGATTTACCTTGGTATAAAAATAGAATGTGCAAGAGCTGCAATTGCGTTGAAATGACAGGAATGCAATCGCACGTCGATGGGACACAATCTCATTTCGCTGGCTTGTCGTGCTCAGGAGGATGGGAGCTAGGCAGGATTAGACGAGCTGAGATGGGGCCAACGCAGGCCGTTTCTCTGACTCCCTTCCCCCACCGCACAGGCTCTGGGCATCCTACAAGCAGGCTTGCCACAAAGAGAGCAGGCAGCAGCAGGCTCTTCCAGTTATTTCTCCTTTGCCTGCTTTGCTGCCACCCAGAGTCTAATGTGCAATGCGGGCCTCTTTCCGAGGAGCTGCCCGTTTTCGTTGGGACACTAAGGACACATGCGGAACAAATTGCCAGCATGTGTCGCCTCCAGCAGCCAGTGGCTCGGCAGGCACCGGGCAGCGGGTGTGAGGGGAGGGTTCCTGTGGAAGAAACAGGTGCTTGTGGGCGGAGCAGTGTCACACTCCTTTCATTGCTCTGGCAGAGATGCTGGTCCGTAGCAATCTGGCCTGCCGCAGGATGGCAGAGCTATTCCGGGGGCAGAGCGCTGCTTCCCCACGTCAAGTATTCCACGCTCACCACACAGTTCTGGAGGCACAAGAAATGTAGGCGCTAAACAGATACCCTCACCCCCCTTAGGTCCATCACCAAGACAACCATGCGTGAGTTAGCACTGCAGATCCTCCTCTTAAGGCTTTTGCCTGGGTGGGAAGTGCCTGAGCACCTCTGCTATCTGCTCCTGTCTCCTGCCTGCTTCCCAAGCGCACTCCTAAGCTGCCGGTCTGAGGCTGCACTTGTAGCTCCCCTAGGACGATTTGGAGACTATGGCCAGTTCATTGTTTTCACTCTGTTAGCCCAATGTTTTCCTTTTTTGGGATAAACTTTAACACTGTCCCATGGAGCTATTTCTGCTTCACCACGAACATTTCTTTTCTTTTTTCTAGTTCTACTGCCAGGGCCGAATTCAGTCCGGGGGTAAATAAGTGACTCTCTCTCTCTCCAGAAATCTGGGGGTGAAAGCAGCGTGCATGTTGGCTGTTCAGTGCTCAGACGATGAAATTAGAAAGTTCGTGGAACTTGCATCGAATGTGGCCTCCCATGCCGAATGAAATGTTGTGTCTGGAGTGGAGAAGGGAAAAGCACCTCAAAGCAGTGAAGGGGAAGGGGACTATTTTCTACTACACTGCCGCTAATTGCCCATCTTAGCACGTGACGTGGCATGTTTGCACATGCACTGAATGCCGGATTGGTGTAAGTTGCACTGTTTCACCACTAACACCTTAGGAGTGAGATTTCTCAAGAGTGCTAGAGGAATTTAGGAACATGCTTCACTGACTTTTCCTTCCCCTAGTTTGCCTCACACCCAGTAGGAGAACACCGCTGACTTTCCCTGCTGTGCGGGTTCCTTTCAAATGCAAAACTCAGCCTGAATTCCTGGCAAGATCTGCTCTGGCCTAGCGCAAACCTGCTTGCATTTGCCCTTTCAACTGGGTTTAGTTTGAAGGAAGCTCAGTAGTGTTGGAATTCAGCCCGATCCCCATGAGCTGGGAGGACTATGTTTCCCCGTTCTCTGCCAGAGGGACGCACACAGACTAAGCCTAGACTAGGAAAACAGGCTGGCCTTTGAATCGTGTCAGCTAACATGATTGAACACAGGACTTTGCACCCATGGCCAGCAGGCTGAGTCATGCTGAAATCCATGAGAGCAAGACGTGGTCAGCCCTAGCGGGGAGCCACAGCCAGCAACCATGTTTCTATGCACAACCTACTTCACAATGCGGCCCTGGCCCACCTCCCCCCAGTGTGAGAGCTATTGAAGGCAGCATGTCCAGGAGGTAACCCGAGACCAGGGGAGCCGGCAGATGGTTCTTGCTCATCCCTCTGTGCCGGGAGGGGATACTTACACTTACCCACACTGGGGAGTGTTTGGTGACAGAGCTGCAAAGGCCCAAGAGGTGCTAAGCGTTACTGCTTGCTGCTTGTAGCAGTGCTATTAATAGCAGGCAGCGACCGAGCGAGCGAGGTTGTCTGCGACTGCACTGCCACACCTCAGCCAGCTCGCAAGGGTTCTCTCTTCCTTTGGAGGAACGGCGTGTGTTGCTTACCAAGGGCTGTAGTGGATTCTGCGTCCCTGGCCATTAAAAAACCCAGATGGGATGTTTTTCTAGAAGGCTTTGTCTAGGAATAATCGTGGGGCAGGTCTCTGGCTGGGTTATAAAGGAGGGCCGGCAGGCTGGAAGATCACAGTGGTCCCTTCTGGCCCTGGAATCCACAAAGCTTTTCATCTGGAATACAGTACACTTTGGATCTGGATCGTGCTTAGAAAACATGTAAGATTTTCTGCCCAGCTCTGGTGTTAACTAACAACATTCCTGCTATTTCCAAAGTGAGCCTCTTTACACGGCAGGTTGAGAGAGCACAGAAAAGGACTTTTCCCCCTTCGCAGCTGGGCTTTAACCCAAATAAGGCTGAATTCCGCTCTCCGTCACATGGATCGAAATCGGGGTGGCAAAGACTGGCCCGTGGGCTGGATCCGGTTCCACCGCTGTATTTACCTGCACCTCTGTGACGGCAACTCCCATTGGCCGCAGATCGCTAATCCCAGCAATTGCATGTACCTTTGGAGGCGCAGATAAATATAGAGGCAGTGGCCCACTAGTGACTAACCCTGGTGAACCACTGCCGTTCTATTGCCTACCCCAATGTAATCCATGGTAATCCCATTAACTGCTAGTGAGTTGCACAGAGAGATCCTGGTCCATGCCTTGGTGCTGTTCTGATATAAATTAATAACCATCCACATTTCCTTCTGGGAAACCAAGATTAAAATCTGGCCAATGTCACATGCCTTTTTTTCTGTCTATTGCAACCTCCTGCTGTTTGCAGCAAGGTGATGACTATAGTCACAGAAGACTGTCTTTCTTTCTGTGCCAGCTACTCCCATGTGTTGAATGGCAGCCCATCTGCTCCTCGAGCCGAGTCTGTCCTCAGATGTGCTAATTTCTTCATCACCTGCTCTGGGATAATTATTTCCATCAGCATTTTTCCATCCTCCCCTGGGGGAATCAATGTCTCTGCTGCCATCTGTCCTTTGTCTTCCCCTGCCAACACCCAGGCAACAATTCATTTTTAAAGCAAGGTTTACTTCTGTTAAGAAACTGCCCTGGACCCCTCTCGGAGGCACACCTGTGTCCTTCACTGACTTCTGTGCTCTATCATCTTTTACTGCTTTGCTCAGCCGCTTCCCTTTCCGTTGTGTCCACTTCCACCGGGAGACAGTAACACCCCTGAGCACTGATCCTCTTGCTTTCTGGGAACACTTATTTCCCCAGATGATTGTTCCCTTGAACGCTCTTCTTTTTTCTCTTTCGTTCTCCTTTAACAGGCCCCATTCTCAGTTTCATTCCTTCATATTCATCCTACCGCTTTATTTCTTGTCTCTCTGCTTGAACTGCTAAGACCATAAAGACCATGACAGCTTTTTAGATACAAATGTTTTATAATTAACCTTCGATTGGTTTTCTTCAAAGGCAATACAAACATGACATGGAGCTGACAAACAGGGACGAACATGAAAAGTGAAACCGAGAGTCTGTTGGTCCACAGGTGTGTATCACCCAAGAGAAGGACGCACCAGAGTACGTCCTTAAGGCAAAGCATGAGGAGAGAGCCAAAGGAGGGGCAGGCCGGGGCACCCCATTGCACCACAGGCGCCTGCAAATAGAACCAAAGCAAAACGATTTTCTTAACAAAGGATTTGGGCAACACTTCCCACGTAGAAGCAGGTACACTCAGGAATTCCACGGTGGCTTTGTGCTCCTCAGAGTCGGGCTGAACTGGGCTGGGCGGCTTGTGCCCCCAGCTTCCCCCAGCTTCCCCTTGCCTTGGTGCTCCGCACAGGGTGTAGAGCCCCTGCCTGGCCATGGAGCTGCCCCTTCACACCTGCAAACCATGCCAGGCCTGGAGGAGGCATACAAGGAGGGAAGAGAGCTCAGCAGGGGCAGCCCTAGCAGGGGAACAAGCTGCTGGGTGTCCCAGCTCCCAGAGAGGGCTGGCAGCCGCCAGTGCCTCTGCCTTCATGCTGGTAGGACAGGGCTCGCCTGGCCGAGAGGGATTCGCACTGGAGACCTGGTGGCCACTGGGATGGGTTTAGATCGGGCCGTGTCTGCGTGAGCCAGGCAGGCCTGTAGCAGAATAGTTTGGGCCTCAGCTCTCAGTCCTTCTTGCAATTCCATGTGTCCTGTGGGTCCTGCTGGTAACCCCTTGCCCTGCCCTGCTTGGGGCCAGATGCTGGGGCTCTGGGATGGGTAGGGGACCCAGGCCCTCCCGCTCTATTGGATGCCCGACCAGCGCCCTGGCAGCGTCGCAGTGTGTTCAGCCCCCTTACCTTCGTGTTCCCCAGGCCACCTCCTGTCCCACCCTGTGCCTCAGGCTGGGATGCATTCCAGTCCTTGCCTTGCGTTCCCACCGCCCAGGGCCAGCCTGCGCCCTCCGCTGCCTGCGCTCGCTCCCTAAGGGAGTGTCACAAAAGGCAGGGTGGGGTGGGGTGATTCACCCACAGCAGCAGCTTCTTCCAGCCCCCCAGGCTTAGCAGAGACTACAACAGGTCATCTCGTCTAACCCCTGCCAAGCTGCAGGGTTTGTCGGGTCTCCAAGACGAGCCTCAGCGGGGCAGCCGAGTGAGTCTGTGTCTGCAAAATCAGCGAGGAGTCCCGGGGCACCTTGGAGACTCCCGGATTTATTTGGGCATCAGCTTTCGTGGCTCAAAACCCCTTTGTCAGATGCAGCCCTGTGGCAGGCTAAGTAGAAGGGAAACCACTGTGATTGTTCCACAAACGTGGCCTAAGGGAGCCCACCTGTGCAACCGGGTCTTCTTGCTCACCCTCCAGCACTTTGCAGTGAGGCTTATTTCCTTGCTGACATGTTGGCTTGACGCCTCAGTCGACTGCAATTCCATGGCATGTATTGGCTTAGGTATTGATCATCCAGTTAATGACTGAGCAACAAATAATGGGAACCCTTTAAAATAAGACTGGATGAGTTGCCTCCCTCTCTTTCTCCTCATCCCCCCACCTTTGAGCAGCCAGGGGACCCTAAGCAACGGGGAGAGGAGGTTGAAATTCACCGAGTGATGCCAAGGGTTAAGTGTTCCCGTGGGGTCGCCCTGGGAGAAGGGTGACATTCCAACGGTAGCTTTTCAAAACAGGCGTCTATCCCCGTCCCTTTCTGCCCAACCACAGACCCTGCCCGTGGATAAATGACAAACCTTTGAGTGTGCAGGCAAATAACAGACTTACAAAACCAAAGAGGCCCTTTGAATGGCTTGGCAGCATGATTGGTGAGTTGAGCTAATGGCTGTAAGGGTATGTCTACACTACACCCTAGTTCGAACTAGGGCGGTAGTGTAGACATACCCTAACTGTGGAGTGTTTGCACCCTGTGGGAGATGGACTTCCTTCCATTCGGGCCTGAGTCAAAGACTACTGCGCAGGGATGGGCACAGACAAGCATCTGTTTGGTAAATCCCAGCTCCGTGCTGTGTACGTCTGCTAACACCATCTTGCTGAATATGTCGACGACAATCTTGCTCCGGGCAAATCCCTTGCATTCACGTAGCGTCCAGGTGGCGTGTTGAGCGCAAGGATGGTAGAGAATGAAAACGGTAGGATTTCATAGCAAGACTGGCTCCATGTTGCACATGGATAGTATTTTCAGTGGCCAGTTATATTTTTAAATGTCTAAGGACACTACACAGACCAAGCCCTGGTGAAGGTATCAGACCAGATTCAGATTGCACAGCAATTCCAGTAATGACCATTCCTCCAGTTTTACACTGGTAACCCTGAGAGCAGGATCTGCCCTCTGGCCGTGTTTGCAGCATATGGCACATGGCAATTGGCTCTCCATTGTAAACCAGACATGGAAGCAATGCAAATGTGCAAGCATGTACAAACTCAGAGTCACACTCTGTTACCTGAATGTAGGCAGAGGGGTTGCATTTAATGTCCCTCTTTCTTTCTTTGATTAAGGAAGGGATGGTGGTGGAGACAAAGAGAAAAGACAGGACAAAGCCTCTATCCCCTTCAATAAATTGGACCAGTGGTTCTTAAGCCCTGGGGTCTTCAGAGGTCTTCCAGGGGGTACATCAACTCATCTGGATATTTGCCTGATTTTATAACAGGCTACATAAAAAGCGCTAGCAAAGTCAGTACAGACTAAAATTTCCTCTATAGACCATGACTTGTTACTAATGCTGTATGTACCGTGTACTGGCATGGAAGTACAGTATGTATGTTATAATTACATGGTAAAAATGAGAAAGTTCACTGTCTTTCAGTAGCTCCGCTGACTTCAGTGAGAACCAAGATAAACGTGTACGTGAGCATTTGCAGGAACAGCACCTAAACTATTTCTGTCAATAAATAAATGTGCCGTTAATGAAGCAAGTGTAGCAGATGTGAATAAAATGAAAGATGTGGTTTAGAAAACACGTCAATGTATTCTAAAGGCAGAGCAAGCTAGCTATGGGGCCACGGCCATGCTTTACTGTCGTAGAGACGGGTAGTAACCTAAATGAAGGCTGCTATTTAGCTCAGAGCCCACTTCCTGACCCTTTTCACATGATCTCTGTATGCTTTCTGGACTGTGACTATGAAACACATGACCCTCCCCCATGGCTTTGGATAGCAAAGATCCACATTGTACCCAAAGAAATGAAAAGCTTCTAGACACCTACTAGAAATCCTTTTAAAAACCACAAAACAACTGCTGTCACATGATTAATAGGGCTGTCAATTAATCACAGTTAACTCATGCAATTAATTCAAAACATTAATCACAATTAGTTGCATTGTTAAACAATAAAATACCAATTGAAATGTATAAAATATTGTGGATGTTTTTCTACATTTTCAATGTTGATTTCAAGTATGACATAGAATACAAACCACGCAGTACTCACTTTATATGATTATTTTTATTGCAAATATTTGTACTGTGGAATTGATAAACAAAGGAAATGGGATTTTTCAGGTCATCTTATATAAGTACTGTAGAGCAGTCTCTTTATCATGAAAGTGCAACTTACAAATGTAGATTTGTTTTGGTTACATACCTGTTCTCAAAAACAAACAATGTAAAACTTTAGCACCTACAAGTCCATTCAGTCCTACTTCTTGTTTTGCCAATCACTAGGACAGACACATTTGTTTATATTGACAAGAGATATTGCTGCCTGCTTCCTTATTTACAATGTCACCAGAAACTGAAAACAGGCATTTGCATGGCACTTGTGTAACTGGCATTGCAGGGTATTTACTAGAATCCAAAGTACAAAATGGGGCCAATACAATAAGGAGGGGATCATAGCGCCATGCTCTCAATGAGCGGAGGTGCGGTAGGAAGATTCCACACGATTAGGAAACACAGCAAAAGGGACTCAGGACAGCCAATCGATGCCGTAGGTGCTCAGGTGGGGAAGGCTGGGCGGTTGAGCTTTTCATCAGTTCTTCCCTTCTTGTCTGGGAGTTGTGTGTGGAGCATGCGACCGAGGAACACGGATGGCGGGTGGGCATGAGTCTGCCTGAAGAATCCAGCTTCCTTAACCCAACTGCTGTTGCCTTGGCCTAGATCAAACACTCTCTGTGCCAGCAACTGCGACTGGGTGTGGGGAAACCAGGGTGCTCGGCACTGGGGGTGCACCAGACTCTCTCTCTGGTTTGAGATTCCCAGTGTCTCAAGCAAGCAGGCTCCTGCCTCTGGCGAACTATCGAGCCCTGAAGGGCCCAGTCAAGCCGCCATGGCAGTGCCGCAGGCGTGGACAGCAAGCCCCGAGCTCTGAAGCGGGGGGAATGCCCCTTATGAGCCCTCCTGTTGCTGGGCAACCCCCCCCCCCCGAGTGTGCGCGGTGCACTCTGTGTTTCATTGAACTCAGTGGACACCCCCCAACAAATACAGTGGCGAGGGAGGAGCTCTGTGGGCCGGGATGTCTTGTCCCCGAAGTGGCAGCGGCTAGAAGGCAGGTCCAAGAGCAGAACGAACAAGGGGGGATCTTTATTTTGGCCCCCATAAGCAGCACGTTCACCTTGCTGTGGGCCTGCTGTGCCTCGGGCTTCAGCTGGCTTCAGAACCAGCCCGCTGCTGTGGCGTGTGCAGAGCGCTGTGGAGTCCGTGGCAGAGTCAGGGATAATGAGCTGCTGTGAGCCTGACCAGGCACGAGGCCGAAGGAGACATCTTAGGGAAATGGCCTGTTTCTGCTGTTGTCTGGGAAAGGCCTGGAGTGCTGGAACTTAACTTAGTTCGAATTAGTGCTGTAGTGTAGACATACCCCCAGTTACTGTCATGGGGCTGGCAGGAGATTGTTTAAAAGAAAGCTACATCTGCATTCCCTCAGCTGCCTGGGATCAACAACGCAGTCTGCAAGGCATATTTAGCAGATGTTTAAGCTGTCAAAAGGGAAGACCAGAAAGGAGCTATTGTTTTTCTTAACTGGCCGGTCTGTTACGACGCTGGATTTTATCTGGGCAGTCTCTTCTAACTCTATTTCCCACACAAGCACTATGCTATGGAGTGTGTTTGAACTTGTCTCTTTTTTGCTTCCTGATTAAAATAGCCATTTGCCCTTGTTACAACGTCCCTTCTGCAAGTGTGATGGGGTTTGGATTTGGTTTGGTTAATACACTTGTTTTGCAAAAACAAACGCTTATGCTGCACTGGATGAAGGATTTACCCTGAGCTCTGAAAGGCATTTCCCCAACGTGCACCACAAAAATCAGTTAGTACATTATGCCAGGGGGGATGTTCGTCATTGCACAGAAAAGGGTTATTATAATGGTAAGAGCCGGAACAAAGGAGACCAGGGAGGGGTACTCTGGTTTTTATTGCTGATTTATGCACTAGCTCTACTGCAGCAGTCGATGACTAAAATAAAAATACGTCTGGAAATAAAACCCACTGCTTTGTGGAACCATCTATAAAAGCGCTGCCTGAAATAAAGAAGGGCAATATTTCACAGGGATGTTTCCATTTGAAATTCTCCTCATGGTTTCACTGACACAGTGAAATAGAAAGTGCTCCTTTCGGAGACCTGCACACAATGTCTCCGGTGCAGCAAACAAGCTGGGTTAGGACACTAGAGCCAGAGAGCACCAGAGGATCCATTTCCAGTGGCCACAGAAATCACCCCCGTGTTTCACCTGCTGAGGCAGGGCCAGACCCTGCTCCTACTGGAGTCAGTGACAAAATTCCCATTGACCAGGATCGGGGAACTACATTTGCATTGGTGTCCGGCATTTAAGTCCCCACAAACTCTTAGCATGTCTGGGATGGAGCAGCACAGTGTCACCGTTGTAACAAGAGTCGTGTATAAAAAGCCGTTTCTGTCTGGCTACCATGCTTATTTGCCCCCAAACTCGAACTGGACTTTTTTGCTCATCACTTTAAACTTGGGAGCGTGCAGGAGCCACCTAATTAGTGACAGCCTCAGAGAATGGAAGCACCAGACAATACTGCTCAGTTCTGAGCTCAGATGGCAAACAAGCCTCTCTGGGCGATTTGGTCCAGTCCTCAGCCACCCTGACAGTTTTCCTAATGTCTGACCTACACTGCTCCTGCAGCAACTGCACGGCTTAGCTTGTGCCAGGGTTTGACAGGCTGGGCTCCAGCCCCGCTGCGCTTGGCCGTTCATGGCCCCTGCACCTCTGGACTTGTCTTGCTGCATCAGTTAGGAAAGTAAACAATTGCCTGAGCCCCGGCGCCTCGTCCTCGTTGATTGCAGACCAAGCCTTGGTGCTGGTCCCACCCTCGGCTCCTCTCCTTGGGCGTGAAACCCAGGCTGTCTCATGGAGCCTAGAGAGCAAGAAACTGGCTTGTGCCATGGCCCTGCTAAACCGCAGTGCAAATGCAAATAGAAGCCGGACTGGGCTTGTGTGTCGCTGGAGGCTTTGAGTTGCTGGCCTGGAGTGGCACGGACCACAACCCGCCTAGCCAGAGTGCCAGGAACCCGCCGGGATGCTGCAGAGCAAGATGCTGCAGCCCGCCGGGCCCCCTGAGCCGTACGGGGGATGAGAGTGATGGGTCGCTGGCAGAAATCCAATGGCAGGAGGATTTCAGCGGATACAAAGTGCTTCCTGGATAAAGGCTAATGACAACTAACAGGAGCCCCAGCAGATGACTTGGCAGTTGCTTCCTATTTCTGTTGCCTGTAATCACAATTTCCATCTGCTATTTTCCATCCTCCTAATACGTATTATGGGCAATTCCAGCCACATTTCCACCTTCCCGTTTCAACAGAGACCCCAGTGTTCCTGCTCAATTTGGGGACACAAGTGTTGGATTTGGCTGGGGACTAATCCGAAAAGGTGTTAGCATGCATAATTCTATCCAGCCGACCCCGCCACATGGAATCACAGAGGCCTCCATCAGTTTAGCAGCATTGTGAATACTACAGCTCTGCTTTGAAAAAGCATTGACCGGAGCTATTCACAGTAACAGTGACTCACTCGTTCAGATAATAGCTAACCCATGGTGAGGGGAGCTGTGCGCTGCTTCAGCTAGTCCCGGGGCCATTTCATTCATGGGAGCTGAGACACGTCAAATGGAATCGACCCGACTCAAACAATGCCAAAGAGCACGACTGGGCTGTGCATGTGTGTCGGCCTCACAGCTGCAAGGCTGAGCAGAGCAGAGCGCGCATAAGGGACATGCAAGAGCAGCGACAGGTTGAATTAAAGGAGTGCCGCTGTAAGGACTGTGGTTACTATTGTGTCAGTAACCGGAGGCCAGGGCTGCATGGCAGGAGGCCTGTGTTTGTCTAGAAGCAGCCTTGCCATCTCCTGCCTTCTTGCATCCCAACACACTTTGTCCGGCTAAGGCTGTGGTGAGCCCAGACTGGCTCCTGCTTCTTCTCCTGGTTCCTCGACTTTCCTGCCCTTTCCCTGCTGCTGGGGGATGGAGCAGCTTGCCCGGAGCTTGGCGGGAAGAGCACAAGTTGCGGGCGGGAAGGATTTGGAGGAGGCTCTGGGCAGTCCGTCGGTGTGCAGGTGACTAGAACGCTAGCAGCAAATGCAGCTCCCTGGAAGATGTCTTCATGGAAAGCCTAGAGCCCTGTTGTGCATTACCCAGCACACGGTGCATGGACCAGGTGACTTTCATGCCTGGTAAACGGCCCGGAGCCAGCCCTGAGCAGCACTGCAACCCCACTGCAGGGAACAAGCAGCCCAGCCTGGGAGACCAGCGTTAGGGCCTGCTCTGAGTTGTGCCCTGTGCGTGAGCTCTGAACAAACCCCGGAAAATAAAATGTTTACTGCCAGCCCTGCCCAACCCCAAACCGCCGCTCGCGCAGCACCGCTGGCAGGGCTGTCTCGGCCGGGCTCCCAGGTCAGTAGGGCTGGTTCAGCTCCATTCTCTCCAAACATTTGATGAGTCAGTCTCTTTCTTTGGGCCATTTCATTGTGTCTCCAAGCCCCTGCTTTCGCCTGCCGGTTCCTTGCTCAACAGGAGGATGGTGACAGAAAGCCTGCGCTTTTCCCTAAGGCACAAGAGAATCCACCTGTAAACCCAGCACTGTTCAATAGCTGCCGGGCTGCCGTCTGGCTCAGTCAGTGAGGTGTTCGTAGGAAGGCAGGTTTGTCCCGCTGGCTGAGCGTATTGTCACTCAGTGTCCGGCTAGGTTAACTGGATGGGTGGGATTTTAACAGCTACCACTGCCCAGCACCGTGGAGCTGGGCTACATCTCTGAATCAAGCCAGGCTTCCGCTTTCTAGGCTGCTTCTGGACTTTGAAGCACTCTAAGGCCAGCTCCTCCGTTGGCATAGCTCAATGTCTCTCCTTTGACCTCCATGCTGAAGTCTCGCAGCTGGCCTATAACTCCCCACCAGGCCACCTTACAAAGGACTTGGAGCCGTGGTATTCCTGCTGAGCCTCTTGAGAACAGGAGGCCTGGCGCGTTCCTTTTCCCTTTTAACCAGCCACAGGAATCTAGCAATGCGTCTTAGCTTTTGGAGTGGCTGATCCAGTCTTGAAGAAGAAGCACCCACTGCAGTGTCATTTTCAACAAGCTTCCAAGCCTTTCTGGCTATTATAAACGCAATGAACCTGGCTAGAATCCAGCAGGGCCCAGCTCGTCACCCAAATGGCTCCCGCTGGTTTAGAACAAAGGAGGTGGCCACCTTTTGCTTCATTTATTAGACAGTGGTAACGGTTTCCAGCTAGCTGGCAAGGCAAACAGCATTCCATTGGCAGAGCACATCTTCTCTGAAGTTCATTCATATATGGCTTTGTCTACACTGCGGGGTTTTGCGTAAAAAGCTTTTTGAGCAAGAGATCTTCTGCAAAAACTTCTTGCGCAAAAGCGTGTCCACACCTCAAAAGCGAGGGGCTTTTGTGTAAAAGAACCTCCACACCGCCTGGACACTCTTGCGCAAGAAAGCTTGTGCATCAAAGCACCTGTGCTTTCTCTGATAGGCTCTTTCTGCGCAAGAAACCCCTGCGGAGCCACCCCTGCCTTTTTGTGCAAGAGCTGTAGTGCAAAAAGGAGTTATTCCTGCTGGGGAGAGGGCTAACTCTACTGGCAAAAGCCCTCTGGCCTGTCAATTTACTGCATTTTTTTTTTTTTGCACAAAACCACGCTTGAGGTGTGAACACTCTGCCGGTTTTTGTGCAAAAACCTTGTAGTGTAGACATAGCCATGTTGTTAGCACGCCTGGCCTAGGTTATAAGCGTGCTGCCGGTGCTGCTCTTGAGAACCAGCCCAGCTGGAGTGAATGTGGCATCAGGACCGGGGCTGTCGGAGGCTCCCACTCTCCTGCATAATGACACTGTCAGCGGGTGGAGTGTTTTGCCCAGGAATATTTTGGCAAACAGGCTGAAACGCTCATCAGTCATCGTCAGATGTTTCTGTTGATGCAACATCCTATTTATGCCGCGTTTTAAACGAAGCGCCACTTAGAGTTTGTAGGGTCTGCCATTTGAAACAAGCGGCGCTTAATTTGCCACGGCAGTCGGGGTTTGCTAAACACCGTTTCAGATGTAATTCATCACATGAACATTTGGAGCGGGGATGATGTAAGCAAAACCATCAGCACATTTTTGTGGTTCCATCTCCCTTCCTCTTCGCATCCCTTTCCTCCTCCCTCCTTGACACCTGCCAGCTGTTATCCTCCAGGAAGGCAGATGAGCAGCTCCGATTCATGTGTCATGCAGCCCCATGCGCCCTCTCCTCTCCTGCCCTGTCTGCACGGGAGCCTCGGAGCTGGGCCACGTTGGATTCACACCCGCAGCCTGGGAAATGGGCCCCCTCTCTCCTGGATGGGGACTGGACACAGTGATCCCTGATTGGCCACCACTGGTTAGACCCCAGCAACTCCAGGAATTCCTGAGCTCAGCACCCCCTCTGACCCCCCCTCCGCTTCCCACTCCAGTGCAAACCCAGGCTCTGACCTTCGGGGCCAGCCAAGGGTCAAACCCCACGAGGGCGATGGCGGCAGTTCCCTCTGCCGCCCACCGCGATGGCTGCGCTGCGTGTCAGACGAGCCCAGCATGCCGGTGAGAACCAGACGCCAAGAGCTCTTGGGAGAAGGGTCTGGCTGTGGCATGAGTCAGACTGAGACTCCTCCAGAGTCCACCCTCTCACCGGGCAGGCTGCGAGAGCCTCCTTGGAGAAAGCGCCTTGCACCGGCCAGGCCCAGCGACAGGGCGAGCCGCGCGGAGTGCCCGGGAATGGGCCATGCGTCTGACCTGTGCCTGCCAAGTACTCAGACACAGCAGCAGTAGGGCCATGGGAAACCGGGCGACAGTGGCCTAGCAAGCTGGGCAGACGCACTGACGAGGGGACCCCGAGCCCTGTCTGCCGCTCTGCCCGAGCTGCGCCCTGACGGATGCCCAGTCCTGCAGAGAGCTGCGAGCAGGACCCCTTGGGATCACAGGACTTGGCAGAGCTGGGGGCAAGCCAAAGACAGGGCCAGCCAAGCTGCCCAGCAGGCTCCTGGCGAAGGGACGCACTGCAGAGCAAGGCAGGCATTGGAAACCAGGTGCCCATGGAGCATAGGAAACCAGGCGCCCATGGAGCATTGGAAACCAGGCGCCCATGGAGCATTGGAAACCAGGCGCCCACGGAGCATTGGAAACCCGGCGTCCACGGAGCATTGGAAACCAGGCGCCCACGGAGCATTGGAAACCCGGCGCCCACGGAGCATTGGAAACCAGGCGCCCACGGAGCATAGGAAACCAGGCGCCCACGGAGCATTGGAAACCAGGCGCCCACGGAGCATTGGAAACCAGGCGCCCACGGAGCATTGGAAACCAGGCGCCCACGGAGCATAGGAAACCAGGCGCCCACGGAGCATTGGAAACCAGGCGCCCACGGAGCATTGGAAACCAGGCGCCCACGGAGCATTGGAAACCAGGCGCCCACGGAGCATTGGAAACCCGGCGCCCACGGAGCATTGGAAACCAGGCGCCCACGGAGCATTGGAAACCAGGCGCCCACGGAGCATAGGAAACCAGGCGCCCACGGAGCATTGGAAACCAGGCGCCCACGGAGCATTGGAAACCAGGCGCCCACGGAGCATTGGAAACCAGGCGCCCACGGAGCATTGGAAACCCGGTGCCCACGGAGCACTCGAAACCTGGCGCCCATGGAGCATTGGAAACCAGGCGCCCACGGAGCATTGGAAACCCGGCGCCCACGGAGCATTCGAAACCTGGTGCCCACGGAGCACTCCAAACCCAGCGCCCACGGAGCATTGGAAACCCGGCGCCCACGGAGCACTCGAAACCCGGCACCCATGGAGCATTGGAAACCCGGCGCCCACGGAGCACTTGAAACCTGGCGCCCACGGAGCATTGGAAACCTGGCGCCCATGGAGCATTGGAAACCCGGCGCCCATGGAGCATTGGAAACCCGGCGCCCACGGAGCACTCGAAACCCGGCGCCCACGGAGCATTGGAAACCCGGCGCCCACGGAGCACTCGAAACCAGGCGCCCACGGAGCATTGGAAACCTGGCGCCCATGGAGCATTGGAAACCCGGCGCCCACGGAGCATTGGAAACCCGGCGCCCACGGAGCACTCGAAACCCGGCGCCCACGGAGCACTCGAAACCAGGCGCCCACGGAGCATTGGAAACCCGGCGCCCATGGAGCACTCGAAACCCGGCGCCCATGGAGCACTCGAAACCCGGCGCCCACGGAGCATTCGAAACTTGGTGCCCATGGAGCATTGGAAACCAGGCGCCCACGGAGCATTGGAAACCCGGCGCCATGGAGCACTCGAAACCCGGCGCCCACGGAGCATTCGAAACCCGGCGCCCATGGAGCATTGGAAACCCGGTGCCCAAGGAGCATTGGAAACCCGGTGCCCACGGAGCACTCGAAACCCGGTGCCCACGGAGCATTGGAAACTTGGCGCCCACGGAGCATTGGAAACCCGGCGCCCATGGAGCATTGGAAACCCGGTGCCCACGGAGCACTCGAAACCCAGCGCCCACGGAGCACTCGAAACCCGGCGCCCACGGAGCACTCGAAACCCGGCGCCCACGGAGCACTCGAAACCCGGCGCCCACGGAGCACTCGAAACCTGGCGCCCAAGGAGCACTCGAAACCCGGTGCCCACGGAGCACTCGAAACCCGGCGCCCATGGAGCATTGGAAACCCGGTGCCCACGGAGCACTCGAAACCCGGTGCCCACGGAGCACTCGAAACCCGGCGCCCACGGAGCACTCGAAACCCGGCGCCCACGGAGCATTGGAAACCCGGCGCCCACGGAGCACTCGAAACCTGGCGCCCACGGAGCATTGGAAACCCGGCGCCCACGGAGCATTGGAAACCCAGCGCCCACGGAGCACTCGAAACCCGGCGCCCACGGAGCATTGGAAACCTGGCGCCCATGGAGCATTGGAAACCCGGCGCCCACGGAGCATTGGAAACCCGGCGCCCACGGAGCACTCGAAACCCGGCGCCCACGGAGCATTGGAAACCCAGCGCCCACGGAGCACTCGAAACCCGGTGCCTCGTTCCTGTGTTGTGCCTTGCAACTTGTAACTGAATTTGCTTATTTCTTTTACAAGGGCATCCAGGGTCAGTGAGTGTGCTGGAGAATCTGTCATATCCCTTGGCAAGTTGTTCCAGTGGTTACCTACCCTCCCTATCATACATTTGTATCACGTTGCTGGCTTGCATGCCGGTGACTTTTTAAGATGGTGGATTGGACAGGAGACATATTTTAGATTATAACAATCTTCTCAATTTTCAACATGAGTTAGGCAATTGAGTTGCTATGGTACCTGTCATTCTATGCACAAACATTTGGGAGGTCAGAAGTTGATGACTCTATGTCACTATGTCCAGAAGCAAAGAACAGTCCAAGTTACACAAATACTTTATACTCATAGGTAAGCACAACCCTGTCTTGGAGAAGGGACAGCGAGACGATGTAAATACAGAAATACTCTGCTTCAGTTAACTGGGTGTTTTCATCCATTTCAAAGGGGGAAAGGTGACATCTCTGCACACGCCCTCTAATGCAATCTGTCGGGGACACAACGGGGCCAGGGTACATGGCTTTTTTTTTAGCTTCTCCTTCTGGCGATAACGGTTAATCCCAAGTTTGCGCTCTTCATTTGTTTATCAGCAGTGCATATCCATCTGCCCTTCCAGGGAGCTATGACTCATCCCTGACTCATGATCACTGGCACAAAGCTGCCACTTTTACTTCATTTCCTGGGAGAAGCATCTGTTAGATTCGTCTTGGGAGATTAGGCATTTTTCACTGTCATTTACAGGGGAAGGTTTCTGTCATTGGCTGTGGCTGTTTCTACTGATTCACTGCAATGAATGGAAAATAAATCTCTTCAGTTAATTTGAGGTCTATAAAATCATGACTGGTGTGGAGAAAGTGAATAAGGAAAGGTTCGTTACTTGTTCCCATAACACAAGAACTAGGGGTCACCAAATGAAATGAATAGGTAGCAGGTTGAAAGCAAACTAAATTAAGTCTTTCTTCACACAATGCACAGTCAATCTGTGGAACTCCTCGCCAGAGGATGTTGTAAAGGCCAAGACTGTAACATGGTTCAAAGAAGAGTTACCTAGATTCATGGAGGGCAGGTCCATCAATGGCTGTTGGGCAGGATGAGCAGGAATGGTTCCCTGGCCTCTGTTTGCCAGACGCTGGGAATGGACGCCAGGGGAGGGATCGTTTTGATTCCCTGTTCTGTTCATTCTCTCTGGGGCACCTGGCACTGGCCACTGTCAAAAGACAGGACCCTGCCTGGATGAACCTTTGGTCTCACCCACTATGGCTGTTTGTGTGTTTTTAATAGAGCCATGTATGGGGAAGCTGCGGCAACACTTCCTTCTACGCACAATTTCAAGGCGCTGCTCAAGTTTTCCCCTGCAGAAGAATCAAGTGGCAGGAGCACCTGGAGTCACTGCCCTGAAGCCTCCTTCCCTCCTTTTGTGCTGCCAGGGTTTCACTGCAGGGCCCCGTTCGGCAGCAGAGAAACGTGCCGGCGGAACGAAGATCCGGTAAAACACTGCGCTCTTCCTCTTGCAGCTAGTGCCGGAGTGGCAGAGCGGCTGGCCTGTGGAGCCGCACTGCTGGTGCAGGGCCCCCCACGGCCGTGGCTAGCTGTCCTGCGCACACAGATGAGAGAGGAGACGCGTTTGGGGGGGCATTCCCCACACTCACGCAGAAGGCACAGAAGGGAGTGTGTGTGTTGTGGCTGGATTGGCAGGGACGCAGTGATGACCAAATGGAGCACGGATTAGGAAAAGGCTAAAGATGAGTCATTCATGCCGGTGGGGGCAAAGCTTGCCCCGGGAGGATAATTAGCCGTTGGAACAGAGTGCCGAGGGATGTGGTGGCTTCGTCGTCACTTGGTAGCTTTAAAGCCACGTTGTCAGGGGCTGCACTTGTAACCAGGCTGGGCTGAGCACTCAAGCTGTAGAGGCGCCAGCACTAAACTCCCCAGGTCCCAGGTTTGGTCCCCACCTGGTGCAGAACTGGAGCCCTGAGCCTATTGCAGCTGCTCCCAGGCAGGCCCTGCGTGGAAGTGGCAGACCACCCACGCAAGCAGCTGGGATGTGTCTGAGGGAAAGTGGGCTGCAATTCTGGTCATGGCCTCGGTGGTCGGAGCTCCTGGCACAGGCTTGTTAGGCAAATGGCATTTTCATCCAGGTCACTTGGTTTTGCTTTCAGCCTATGATTGCTTCTGACAAGCTGGCTTCATTCACGCCTGGCACTGGAATATGAATGAGAGGCTTGGAGGAGATCTTATGCTACCATGGCAACAGTCGCCATAGCAACAGTTAAATTAATTTGGCTGCTGCTGAAATGCAAATACTGGTGTGGTTTCAGTGAAGTGGTGCTGTAGTAATCACGGGAGTTTCATTCATCCCACCCTCCAGGCGCGCCGGGAATGCAAATGTCACCCTGGGAAGTCCGCGCCATTGAACAGACACGACAGAGCGGTCGCACTGGAAGAGGGGCCTGGTGCTCAGGGAGTGGAGCGCCACGCATAGCCGGAGAGCCAGGCACCTTCCACTCCTCCTGGGGACTGCGCCTTTCACACGGTGACTGAGTCACCCCCTTCGGTACGACAGGTCCCCTTGCCCTGCCGTAATCCCAGGGGAGTTTCTTCTCTGCTTGTTCAAGTGATGACACAGCAGCACGGCAGCTACCCGCAAAGCCCCATCTGGAGCACCGAAGGGTACAGGACGGGGGCAGAACAGGGCTCCGAGGCCAGCAGAGTCAGCAGCGCCTGATGGACACGGCTGGTGTTCTGCAGTTTAGAGAGAGCGGGATACAATGTGCCCACAATACAGTCCTGCCCCAACGAGGGACTAGCGTGCCCCAGCCCCCTGCAATGCATGGAGAAGACGAACCAGCTGAAATGGTGAAAGCGACTTAGGTTTGGTTCGCACTCCCATGGGCCTTCCCGCCATTTCACATCGCCGAGGTCGAGTTAGCGGGGCCTGGAATCAGCTTAGACGTTTCATGGGTACCTAGAACATCCACAGAGGCAGTAAACAGAGCACAAGCATGGGGGCTGCAAATGCTCCTGCTCCGAGAACCACTCCCACCAGCCCTCCAGCTGCAGCACCTGGCCAATGTGCAGCCCTATTGGCAGCTCCATTCAGAAAGAGGGCCACAGGCCCACAGGTCAGTAACTGGCCTGCTCCCTGGTCAGTACACATCGCCCGTGACCGAGGCGTCACGCTCCCGCCGGCACATGAGGTTGCAGCCCCGCGGGAGCGAGCAAACCAAAGCAGGCAGAGGCTGGGCAGCGTGAGCAGGGTGCCGCCTGTGTCCCTGTGATGCACGGAAGCCTGTTACACGCTGAGCACAGCTACTGCAGGGCTCCGCCTGGGCGGAACTGAAGTGCTGAGCACGGGAGGGGCTCTTTCAGCACAGCGGGTGCACAAAGGAGAGGCCTGGAGCTGCCCCGCCACAGCAGCCTGACATGGCAGCAGGCAGAATTCCACACCCCCCGGCAGAGCGAGAGGAGAAAAGATGTTTAATTCGCAGCTCCTGAGGGAATACGGGATCTGCCCCCATGGCTGCCTGGTGGTCCCACCCTGAGAGAAGGGAGGGTGTGATATGATAAGCCCTGGGGGGAGGTTCCCCCTCACACCCTCACACTAGCTTGGTGTGTGTGTGCGAGAGAGGATGAATTCCCCTTGGGTTTGGGTTTGGACTATTCTACAAGAGCAGAGACTTGTCAGCAGGGATCCCCCCCCAGCCTGGGGGCGCCAGGGGATGGTGCACCCACACCCATTTCCCCAGCACTCCTTGGTGGCCAAGTAGCTATATGCACTGTGGACAAGTTAGCCCCAGGCTGGAGATTGGAGTCGAAATTGAAACATTCACACAGGCTCGCACAGCATGTGTAGTGGGTGACAAAAGGCTCGTGCCTGAAAAAGTGTGGTGGGTTGACAAGGCTGAGCAAAGACTAGTTGCAATGGAGGGGCATTCGTTCCAGCTGAAGAATGTAACAGGCTTGTGGGGCTCCTCTCCCCCCACAAGATGAGAACCACTACCAGAAATGATGGCGGCAGGGCTCCCATTGTGTATTCAACGCAGGGGATGTCTGCACTACAGAGTTTTGTTGGAAAAACAGACGTGAAACACTGACTGGGAATGGCTCCCTACCTACAAAAGCAGCTTCTCCTCTCTTGGAATTCACCCCTCCAGATCAGCTAGAAGTGGGCCTCATGCTCCCTGATTGGATCCACCTCGTCATCTCCAGCCTGATCCTGGCCTGCATATTTATACCTGCCTCTGGGAATTTCCACTACATGCATCTGACGAAGTGGGTCTTTGCCCACCAAAGCTTCTGCTCCTACACTTCAGTTAGTCTATAAGGTGCCACAGGACTCGCCACTTTTGCAGATTCAGACTAACACGGCGACCCCTCTGATCCTTGTCCATTCAGCGTGGACGCTACCTTTTGAAACAGCAGATCGCTTTTTCAATGCGCTTTTGTGTGTGGACGCTCTCTTTCAGAATTATCAGAGGGGTAGCTGTGTCCCTTTCAGAAGTATCAGAGGGGTAGCCGTGTCTCTTTCAGAAGTATCAGAGGGGTAGCCGTGTCCCTTTCAGAAGTATCAGAGGGGTAACCGTGTCTCTTTCAGAAGTATCAGAGGGGTAGCCGTGTCCCTTTCAGAAGTATCAGAGGGGTAGCTGTGTCCCTTTCAGAAGTATCAGAGGGGTAGCCGTGTCTCTTTCAGAAGTATCAGAGGGGTAGCCGTGTCTCTTTCAGAAGTATCAGAGGGGTAGCCGTGTCTCTTTCAGAAGTATCAGAGGGGTAACCGTGTCTCTTTCAGAAGTATCAGAGGGGTAACCGTGTCTCTTTCAGAAGTATCAGAGGGGTAGCCGTGTCCCTTTCAGAAGTATCAGAGGGGTAGCCGGGTCTCTTTCAGAAGTATCAGAGGGGTAGCCGGGTCTCTTTCAGAAGTATCAGAGGGGTAGCCGTGTCTCTTTCAGAAGTATCAGAGGGGTAGCCGTGTCCCTTTCAGAAGTATCAGAGGGGTAGCCGTGTCTCTTTCAGAAGTATCAGAGGGGTAGCCGGGTCTCTTTCAGAATTATCAGAGGGGTAGCTGTGTCCCTTTCAGAAGTATCAGAGGGGTAGCCGTGTCCCTTTCAGAAGTATCAGAGGGGTAGCCGTGTCTCTTTCAGAAGTATCAGAGGGGTAGCCGGGTCTCTTTCAGAAGTATCAGAGGGGTAGCTGTGTCCCTTTCAGAAGTATCAGAGGGGTAGCCGTGTCCCTTTCAGAAGTATCAGAGGGGTAGCCGTGTCCTTTTCAGAAGTATCAGAGGGGTAGCCGTGTCTCTTTCAGAATTATGAGAGGGGTAGCCGTGTCTCTTTCAGAAGTATCAGAGGGGTAGCCGTGTCCCTTTCAGAAGTATCAGAGGGGTAGCCGTGTCTCTTTCAGAAGTATCAGAGGGGTAGCCGTGTCTCTTTCAGAAGTATCAGAGGGGTAGCCGTGTCCTTTTCAGAAGTATCAGAGGGGTAGCCGTGTCCCTTTCAGAAGTATCAGAGGGGTAGCCGTGTCCCTTTCAGAAGTATCAGAGGGGTAGCCGTGTCTCTTTCAGAAGTATCAGAGGGGTAGCCGTGTCCCTTTCAGAAGTATCAGAGGGGTAGCCGTGTCCCTTTCAGAAGTATCAGAGGGGTAGCTGTGTCCCTTTCAGAAGTATCAGAGGGGTAGCCGTGTCCCTTTCAGAAGTATCAGAGGGGTAGCCGTGTCCCTTTCAGAAGTATCAGAGGGGTAGCTGTGTCCCTTTCAGAAGTATCAGAGGGGTAGCCGTGTCTCTTTCAGAAGTATCAGAGGGGTAGCTGTGTCCCTTTCAGAAGTATCAGAGGGGTAGCCGTGTCTCTTTCAGAAGTATCAGAGGGGTAGTCGTGTCTCTTTCAGAAGGTTTTTTGGCAGATCTCTTCTGAAAAAAGGTTTTTCCAAAAGGAACTTGCAGTCTAGACGTAGCCTCCTAGGGATCCCGTGAGGATTCCCTGTTGTGATCCCTCCTTCTGGGGCATCTGGCATTGTCCGCAGCTGGCAGATAGGACACTGGGCTTGACGGACCTTTGGTCTCACCCAGTCTGGCTGCTCTTATGTTCTTATTTCTTATGTTTCTAGAGACCTGAAGAAGCTTCCTGAGCAATGATCTGTTCCAAGAAAGGTAAGAGTCACAATCAATTTAAAATTCTTGCCCAAACAACCTGGTTCCCAGGTGTGGACCCAAGTGCGTAGCTAGAGGATTGGTGCTTATCCTGGAGTGATTTTTACATGTTCTATGTCTCGTCCTCTAATGCAACCCACAGTTTATAAAGGAAACTAATTCCCTATCGGTCCCTCATTTCACAGCATCTTCCATTCAGAGTCTGAATCGTAACCTTACCGTAGCTCTGTATGTAAAATTGTATGCACAGAGGCACTATGAGATTCTAACCATTTTAATCTAGGCCAAATTACAGGCCCAGGCAGTTTCTCTTTAATTTTGTTATAAATTGGGTTCTAAACAAATTATACTTTAGCATCTGAAATCAATTACAGTAGCTCTGTCTTTCCTTTAGTCAGATGAAGAGCAGATGGCTCTGGTTAGATCACTGTTCTCATCTCTGTTTAAACAAAACAACTGTGTCATTTGTTTGATAAACAGCGGAGTTCATTTTAAATCCAGCTCTGAGTCACGGCTGCCCGGGGCCTTCTGGGAGATGTCACAAGGAAAGGCCACCAGAGGTCACAACAGCTATCGTGCGACACTGCTCAGCCTGGAACTAACCCAGGGTGAATTCGAAGCGTCTCTCTCCCGGTTGCTATCCTTAGCAGGCTGTCCCTGCGCACGTGCTGGGGAGACGGCTCCTTAGCATCCGAACGGGAACCGGCAATGCGGGGGGACAAGAATTTCAGGCAGTGCTGTGGGGCTGGGCAGGCCCGGCCCTACCTGCCCTCTCATGTTGTGTGTGTGCTGTTAGCCAGCCCTGTGGCCCACCTGCCCTGGCAATGGGTATCTGGGCGCAAGTTTCTCTCTCAAGCCCTTCCCCTGAGGGCACCATAGTGCCCCTGAAGCCAGGCCTTGCTTTGGGGACTAGCTAAAGGCCCCGTCGATCCACCCCCTGCTACCTGCCAGGACGCATTTCTCCTCTGCAGTGGGGCCTGCTACAGGCCGGTTTGGCGTGGCTGCTCCGGCTTCTCCACTGACTCCACATGAGCTGCAAGTGGCACGCGCTTCTCGGAGGCCCCGAGCGACTGCCAGGAGGGGCTGGCATGTGGCAACGTGCGGGTGAGGGAAACTCATGCGTGGCGCTGCCGTCCGGGCTGGAGAGCCACATGATGAGCAGGGGCCCCTGACTCGGCATCCGGTCTGGGGGGCGAAGGGCTTGCTGCCTGTCCTCCTGCTCTGTTTCCCCCAGGGCATTCTCTGGCCTCCTGCGGCCTGCAGGGCTGTGTTTCCACTGCACAATAGCCCGGGGCGAGTCCCGAGAAGGAGACGAAAGGAATAATCTTTGTACCCTTCCATGGACAATTGCTCTCCAGGGCAGGAGACTTCCAGCCTAGAGTGTCCCGAGGCCACTCAGCACCCTGGACAGGCCAGGCAAGCCTGCTCGGAAAGAAATATCGACCTTCCCGGAGCCATTGTTACCGGTCTCTCCTGAGACCCCCCTTCTGCCCACAGGCTCTGAGCTGAGCTGAGCTGAAGAAGGGCCCAGGCTCTGGGACAGGCCACTCCTGTTCCCCGGCACCCCAGTGGGCTCAGACATCACGGGCCCACTTCCCTCGGCCAGCAGCTTTATGGGTTTGTGCAGCAACACGATCCACGGCACCCACTTGGCATGGCTCGGTGGGCCCAGCGCGCCCTGCCCCGCTCCCTCTGCCTGTTCCAGCTCTCCTCGGCTCGTGGGCCATTCATGGCTACACTCGCCTGCCCGCTCGCTGATGAGCTAATTACATTTCATATCCCCACCAGGCCGCCCCGAAGGAGCCACTTAGTGCCAGAGTCATGGGAGGGCAGGCTCACCTCTTACCCCCTGGCCTCCCTGGCCTCTCTTTCCAGGCACCCTCCTTCTCCCTTCTCCAGCGGCAGCACTGAGGCCTCGTGCTCATGCCGGTGGTTATTCATCTGCCACCTGCCACAGGAGCATTCGGTGGCCACTCGCACGCTCTCATTGCCCCTCCTCCTGGGCTTGGCCTCGGGCCAGGCGCTGTCTCGTTCTCCATAAGTAGGGACCCTGATTCTCCTGCCCCACAGACTGGCCCCAGGGCTCCTTCGCCTGCTGCTCTGGTGGCCAGGGACCCTGAGACTGACTCCTGACAACAAGCTAGTGTCACTCTTTTCCTAAGAAAGCGACGAGGAGTCCTGTGGCACCTTGTAGACTAACCAAAGTGTAGGAGCATAAGCGGTCGTGGGCAAAGACCCACTTGGGCAGATGCCTCTGCGGAGGCATTCTAATGCGAACCTCTCGCCTGGCCGCATCCCGTGGGGTTCACCAAACCCTTCTGGATCAGGGAGCCCGTCCCCTCTGGGGCCCCTGCCCCACTTTCACAGACAGGGCGGGCATTTTCTTCTTCTGCCCATCCCCCTTAGTTGTCATTTACCCACAGTTTGCAAGCCCATCACAAGGCAGTGTGTGTGTGTGCCCTGCATGGCCACACCAGTAGCAGCTCCCGACTAAGTCCCCTGCAGTCCCTCTCATCTCCTCCTTTTCCTTCTTGGTTGCTCACCCTGCAATCCGGTGCACCCCCCATCTTCCTCGAGCCCAGCCCCTGAAACAAGCCAGCATCAGAGTTGGTGTCAACACTGTCTCGTCCGTGAGGCACCCCAGGGCTTTACACCAGTGTTTAGCAGGTGGCTGGGGAGCACTTGGAGTTCTCTCTTGGCTAGAACTTGCAAAGGCAGGGCTAGTGGAACTGCAACACTAGCAGCTTTGCCAGGGGAGTCCTGGGAGGCGTTGGCATGACCCTACGCATCCTTCTTCTGTGAGCTCCGCCAGACTCACTCCACCCAGCACATGTCTGTCCGAGTTATGTGTCGGGAGGTATCGGTACAAAAATGGTGACACACTGATCATCCTTATCTTTGTGCCATGTATTAACAGTGAGGAATGATGTATACCAGCATATTTCTAAATTTAGTTATATTATAGTCAGGAGGTCTAGCTACAGTCATCCTCTTGGAATGAGGTTTACCAGCTAATTCGATTTAGGGCTTTAATTCGGAATCCTGTTTCACTGCCGCGTGCAGACGTGGGCAGTTACTTCGGGCTTGTCAATTTCTAAAATGGCGACCGGCCGGGAACATGCTAATGAAGCACGGGATATTTAAATCCCGCGCTTCATTTGCAATTTCGGTCCCTAGATGGAACTAGGGGGCTAGTGTAGACATACCCTCAGAGTTTTACATCATTTGATTCTACGCTTTCTTTCTCATCTAGTGCCACTCCCCCACCGGCATGACCTGGTCTGTCCTTCCCATTCCTCTCTGCCCAATACAAAGGAATCTTGAACCCTTGATACTTATAGGCCTGCTGAGCAGAAGTCTACCAATGTTAAGGTATGTGTCTGAGTGTTGCAGACAGGAGACGGAGGTCGGGCAGGACCTGTGGCCAACCTGCTCTATTTGTAGCTACAGTTGCTCACAGGCAGGAGAGGTTGGTACAATTGGAAGCAAAAGAAAATATCAAATCTAAATAGCCAGGGGGGAAATCTTGCAGCTGGGCAGTGTGGCGGCGGGATTTCTAGGCATCCGTTCACTTAATCGTAGGATGTAGTCTCTCTAAAATGGCATAAGCAGATATGTAAGAAACATCAATTAAATGAAGCAGCAGCTGAGGGTGTGACCTCTGCATTAGAGAAGTTGGCACACTGCTTAGAACAACAGCCATCTGGTCAGCTCTCCTGCCTAGAAAGAAGCCAAAGCCAAATGCGTAAGAGGAGATGCTGGAATTTCCATAATGCCCAGCTACTTAATGACCTGGCGTGATGGAAATGTCTTCCGGACCCACTCCCAATTGTTAGATTTAAGCATGTAAGAAGGATGATGCAGATAGCACGTTTGGTCTAATAATGTAACTGTGGACATTCTCTTTTTCAGTCTTGCCAATGACTAAAATGTAGAGAGAAGTTCCAAGTGCTGAAGCATCGAATGACCCCTTGGTCATCTTAACACAGTGAATAGCAACACCAGATTTACCTTCTCTCTACAGCTCATTTTGTCAACCTGTAGCTTCTTCCAAGTCCGCCTCTTTTCCCCTCCCCATCACGTAGTCTTTCTGGGCATATCTAATTTTTATTGTCTGTCTCTTGGACCTTATTTTCAGGAGACAACCAAAAATGATCTCCGTGTGAGAGGCCTGGGCATACCATTAAAACACTTCTGTTCACCAAATGAAATTAATGGGTAGCAGGTTTAAAACTAATAAAAGGAAGTTCTTCTTCACACAGCGTGTTGTCAACCTGTGGAACTCCTTGCCAGAGGAGGCTGTGAAGGCTAGGACTATAATAGAGTTTAAAGAGAAGCTGGATAAATTCATGGAGGTTAGGTCCATAAAAGGCTATTAGCCAGGGGATAAAATGGTGTCCTTGGCCTCTGTTTCAGAGGCTGGAGAGGGATGGCAGGAGACAAATCACTTGATCATTGTCTTCGGTCCACCCTCTCTGGGGCACCTGGTGCTGGCCACTGTCGTCAGACAGGATACTGGGCTAGATGGACCTTTGGTCTGACCCAGTACGGCCGTTCTTATGTTCTTATGTTCCATTCTGTGTGCATCCTAGCACCGTTCGGCCTTTTTTCATCCTACCACCCGTCTGCATTGAGCCAACAACTTCCTGTCCAAAAGAGACTAACTTCCCCATTTCCCCCAATTTGGTGAAAGCTCTGAGATGGAGGAGGGAAAAATTGTGCAGGCACTATTGAGACCACTGAACATCGTTGGCCCTCTGGCAGCATGGAGAGCCTGCTCTGATGATGCTTCAGTTCCATTCTTTCTTAAAGGTAAGAATGTTCGTCAGCCTCACCCAGTTTCATGCCCTATTTGGTGGGCATTGGCAGCCTCAACCCTTAATGAATAGTCCCACATTGATGGAGCTGGAGACCGGCAGCTGCTTAATCCACCTCATACAACAGCTGTGTGAGCTCCTTCCTGCTCTCCGGCCAAAGTGCCTGTTGCCTAACCAGGAAGCCCCTGTCAGTATGGGAGGAAGGTAGTTCAGTTTCAGGTCTGGTGTCTGAAATACCTGGTGATCCTTGGAGACCCCAGCCAATTTCAAAAGCCAGCGTGACAGGGAAGCTACAGAACTTATGTTCTTATGTAACTTGATTTCATTTACAAGTTTGATTCCTACAACACAAGTCTAAACAAAGACATTGGCTGGATGGCCCGCTACATTCCACATCCTAGTGACATAAAAAAACAAAACAAAGAGTACTTAAGGTGGGTACTAAGTATTTTCATCAGCTTCATTTAGCATGGACACTCTCATTGACAATTTCTTTTCCCCTTGTTTTCTTCTTTTTCCTCCTCTCTCCCCAATCCCCTGTCTGTGCTATTTATTTGAAAACTGGTCTGACCCCTTAAACTCCATTCATCAGAAGAAGTGGGCTGTACCCATGAAAGCTCATGATCCCATCTACATGTTTTGTTAGTCTCTGAGGTGCTGCTAGACTCTGTTGTTTTTTTTAAGTTTTTCCAGTTACTTTGTCTACACTACAAGCTTTGCTGGAAGAGGCAATGCAAATGAAGAGCAGATTAGCATTTTCTCATGCTTCATTTTCATATTCTCTTCTGATCCATTTTTGCTCAAGAGGTTTTTACGCAAACACAAGCAGTGTGGATGTTTCCTTTTTGCGCAAGATCTTTATGCCTCCTGGGGAGTACCCGTACAGACTAACTGGGCTACCCCTCTGAAGCTGCTGGGTACCTAGAGAGAGGGTAGGTGAATTCATGTAAATACGAAAATACAATCTTGTCCTGAAACCTTCCCTCCATCCCTAACTCATCACATGTGAACACACCCATTATGCTGTCTAGGGAGACACCTACTGGTAAAGAATTCCCACTGAATAGTTGACTGTGAATGATCTATTTCAAGCAATTTTGACACTGAGATTTATTTAATGTATGCCACTTTTTGCCTATTTTTGCTGGAAATGGGATATCTTGCTTAATGAACATCTGATCTGTTACTGAATAGCTGAAATCAATAGATGTATATTTGCTTTCTTATTCCAAATGTATTGCTAATACAATATATATGGTATTGTTTTCTTATGTATGTAGGTTACCTGAGGGGAAAGGCAGAAGCCTAAAATGATTTGTTTCCAGATTATGAACCATTCTTACATCCCAGTCCTGCAAACAGTGACACATAAGTTTAGCTATATACCTGCATTTAGTACCACTGAAGCCAAAGATCAATACCTGTGTAGGTGCATTTTAAGTAGCATGTGGTCTTAATTATCCTTCCTAATTCCGATATTTTCTGCTAACTGCACACACAGAAATACCTGCTGTTCTGAATACAGCATCTACAGTTCCTTCCTAAATAGTGTGATGAACAGGAGTGCCATCCACTTTCTGATTAAATTACATATAACATTTTCTTAAGAAATTAAAGTACTTTATAAATGTAAATACTTTGCTAACAACTTTTAAATATTATTTATATTAACTGATTGCTATGTGGGAAACTTTATCTTAAAGGAAAATATTTCATTAAATTCTGAATTAAGATAACAAATACCTTTTTTTTAAAACAGTGTTTGGATTAGAATTAAGACTAACCTCATAATCCTGGTGTGCATAAGAAAAAAATGTTTTCTTTTAAAAACTTTAAAGACCCTGAAAAAAATGGATATGTCATTGACGAGCCGACCCTGGGATCGGAGTCAGAGAACTGTCACAACTCGAACCTTACATTACAGTGGAGGGGGAGCTATTTTGTGTTACCGTAAAAGATGAAGCCATCACAGCACTGGTCTCCAGAGAAATGTAGGCTTATACATGTATTTCAATAATCTGAATGAAGACAATCTAACTGTACTGGGCAATCTTTAACGAGTGGGGTCCCCCAAGGGTCTGTCCTGGGACCCATCCTATTCAACTTATTTATCAATGATCTAGAGAAGGAGGTAAACTATGAGGTGGCAACATTTGCAGATGATAGTCAAGATAGTTAAGACCAAAGCAGACTGTGAAGAGCTTCAAAATGATCTCACCAAACTAAGTGTTTGGGCAACAAAATGGCAAATGAAATTTAATGTTAATAAATGTAAAATAATGCACATTGGAAAAAATAATCCCAACTATATGTACAATATGATGGAGACAAATTTGGCTACAACTACTTGAGAGAGAGATCTTGGAGTCATAGAATCATAGAATACTAGGCCTGGAAGGGACCATAGGACGTCATTTAGTCCAGTCCCCTGCCTTCATGGCAGGACCCACTGTGGAGAGTTCTCTGAAAAGATCCACTCAGTGTGCAGCAGCAGTCAAAAAAGCAAATAGAATGTTAGGAGTCATTAAAAAAGGGATAGAGAATAAGACAGAAAATATCTTCTTGCCTCTATGTAAAAGCATGGTACGTACGTCCACATCCCACATCAACCAGCAAGTAGACATTCCTCAGCTCATTTGACACACACATCCATGTGCATCTCTAGTAAATACGTCCACAAAGCCACTCAGAAAAGTGCATCTTTAAGTGGACTGAAAAGAAGTTAATAGACTATGTGGCTCTTGTTTTTGTTTACTGAACTTAACATTTAACCACACATAAGACTGTCAATATGTAGTACTGGAAATTCTGACTCCAGGGATGAAAGGATAAGGCCAGCACTAGGGAAAGGTCTGCGGAACTAGCGACAGACAGTCGCAGATGGTTTGTACACAAAGAGACTCTGTTGAATGCTGAAATAAATGGTTTACTGGGAGATAGCCAATTAACGTTCTTGAGAGCACATAGATAAGTGGAGCAACTTAATACTGACTGCTCTTCATGCCAGTCTTTGGGAAACAACTGTGTATCAGGCTATTGCGAAAGGTATTTCAACCTTTTCTGCACAGAGGGCTTGTTTAAATAAGAAACACTGCTCACATGGACTTTGATGTGTCAATGAGGCTTTTTAGCTCTCCTGAAACTTGGCATGGTTTCATTCTAAATGAAAAATAACTGTGTGAATGTAACTCTGTGCGACAAAAGGGTATGAAATGGCATGGCGAAAGCCACCCACTTCTTGTGTTTTATAGTAGTAATGTGCGCTGAGATAGTGTCTTTCGTCATTCCCAAAGCCCTTTATAAACACTTTGGGCTAGATCCACACAAGGATTTAAGTGTCTAGCTTCCACTTTAGGCAGCTAAATTCAAAACAGAGAGCCTTAACCCCCCAGTCAGCTGCTGTGTAACCCTGTAGTGCCTGAAGTCCTAGAGTCCCTAGGTGCCTACGTGTCAGCCAACATCTCCTCTCCCCTAGAGGCCTAAAAATCTGCCATTGGCATAGAGCTGCTGTATGACCCTCAGACAAGACATTCCTTCACCTAGTCTTCCCCCGCTGGGCCTGAAGTGGGGGTGTTCTCAGAGGCTGCCTAAGAGCACAACTGCTGGATCAGGTCCTGATAAATGGTGGTGAGGTGCTAGCTCCATTATAGCTAGCTGTTAAAGCATTCACCACTCAGGGGGTGGTAAACCCAGGTTTTATCCTCCCCCCCCCCCCACACACACACCCATAACCACCCCTACCTTTGGAACAAGGATCAGAGCGCAGGTCACCCACGTACAACTCTAACCACTGGGCTACAGGGTATTCTGGTGCAGGTGTATTCTCAGTCTCGCCTGTTGAAGCCATCCCAATTTGCATACATAATCAACCCGCAACTGGAACAGGCCCCTCATACTCTGGCCAATGCGAAGGTAATTGGCCATGCTGGAATGTCTCCCACAAGCAAGTGGGGGTAAGCCATGGTGCACTCCAGAATACCCCGTGGCCTGGGGCATTTTCCTAGACCTGTGACTAAATGGTAGGAATAAATGGTAAGCTCTCACAATGGAGAGGTAATTAGTGGTGTCCCCCAGATGTCCGTACTGGGACCAATCCATACATTCCATACGAATCCATACATTCGTAAATGATCTGGAGAAAAGAGTAAACAGTGAGGTGGCAAAATTTGCAAAGGATAACAAACTGCTCAAGATAGTTAAGGCCAAAGCAAACTGGGAAGAGTTTCAAAAGGATCTCACAATACTAGTGATTCTGCAGCAAAATAGCAAATGAATTTTAATGTTAATGAATGCAAAGTAATGCACATTGGAAAAAATAATCCCAGTGATACATACAAAACGATGGGGACTAATTTATCTACAACTACTCAAGAGAGAGATCTTGGAGTTATTGTGGACAGTTCTCTGTAAACATCCACTCAATATGCAGAAGCAGTCAAAAAAGCGAACAAATGTTAGGAATCATTAAAAAGGGGATAGAGATTAAGACAGAGAACATCTTATTGCCTCTACAGAAATCCATGGGATGCCCACATCCTGAATGCTGCACACACATGTGGTCGCTTCATCTCAGGGGTAGATTCCTGGGTGAGTGTGTCTGAAGTGTGATGTGTGGCTGCTGGAAATAATTTGCTTTTGGTGGGGAGAGGGGGTTTGTCTCTAGGCGAGGCGTGGCTTGTACCCTGTTGCCAACTGTCCACACATCTTTACAAGTGACACAATCACAGGACACAACCACATTAGCCACAGCATCAGGTGCTCTTACAGTTGCACATCCTCTAATGTGATATATGCCACAGGTGCTACCAACTCTCACTTCCATTGTATCATCTCCCCCACAGTCCCACTGACCCCCCATTCCCATTGTACGATCCCTCCAACAGCGCCACAGGTACCACCGACCCTGTTCCCCTTGTACCATCCCCCCACCCCACTGACCCCCCCATTCCCATTGTACCATCCCTTCCAACAGCGCCACAGGTACCACCGACCCTGTTCCCCTTGTACCATCCCCCCACCCCACTGACCCCCCATTCCCATTGTACCATCCCTTCCAACAGCGCCACAGGTACCACCGACCCTGTTCCCCTTGTACCATCCCCCCAACCCCACTGACCCCCCCATTCCCATTGTACCATCCCTTCCAACAGCGCCACAGGTACCACAGACCCTGTTCCCCTTGTACCATCCCCCCAACCCCACTGACCCCCCCCCCCATTCCCATTGTACCATCCCTCCAACAGCGTCACAGGTACCACCGACCCTGTTCCCCTTGTACCATCCCCCCAGCCCCACTGACCCCCCCATTCCCATTGTACCATCCCTCCAACAGCGTCACAGGTACCACCGACCCCGTTCCCCTTGTACCATCCCCCCAGCCCCACTGACCCCCCCATTCCCATTGTACCATCCCTCCAACAGCGTCACAGGTACCACCGACCCCGTTCCCCTTGTACCATCCCCCCAGCCCCACTGACCCCCCCATTCCCATTGTACCATCCCTCCAACAGTGTCACAGATACCACCGACCCCGTTCCCCTTGTACCATCTCCCCAGCCCTACTGACCCCCCCATTCCCATTGTACCATCCCTCCAACAGCGTCACAGGTACCACCGACCCCGTTCCCCTTGTACCATCCCCCCAGCCCCACTGACCCCCCCATTCCCATTGTACCATCCCTCCAACAGCGTCACAGGTACCACCGACCCCGTTCCCCTTGTACCATCCCCCCAGCCCCACTGACCCCCCATTCCCATTGTACCATCCCTCCAACAGCGCCACAGGTACCACCGACCCCGTTCCCCTTGTACCATCCCCCCAGCCCCACTGACCCCCCATTCCCCTTGTACCATCCCCCCAGCCCCACTGACCCCCCATTCCCCTTGTACCATCCCCCCAGCCCCACTGACCCCCCATTCCCCTTGTACCATCTCCCCAGCCCCACTGACCCCCCATTCCCCTTGTACCATCTCCCCAGCCCCACTGACCCCCCCATTCCCATTGTACCATCTCCCCAGCCCCAGCCCCACTGACCCCCCCATTCCCATTGTACCATCCCCCCAGCCCCACTGACCCCCCCATTCCCATTGTACCATCCCTCCAACAGCGTCACAGGTACCACCGACCCCGTTCCCCTTGTACCATCCCCCCAGCCCCACTGACCCCCCATTCCCATTGTACCATCCCTCCAACAGCGTCACAGGTACCACCGACCCCGTTCCCCTTGTACCATCCCCCCAGCCCCACTGACCCCCCCGTTCCCCTTGTACCATCCCCCCAGCCCCACTGACCCCCCATTCCCCTTGTACCATCTCCCCAGCCCCACTGACCCCCCATTCCCCTTGTACCATCCCCCCAGCCCCACTGACCCCCCCATTCCCATTGTACCATCCCCCCAGCCCCACTGACCCCCCATTCCCATTGTACCATCCCCCCAGCCCCACTGACCCCCCATTCCCATTGTACCATCCCTCCAACAGCGTCACAGGTACCACCGACCCCGTTCCCCTTGTACCATCCCCCCAGCCCCACTGACCCCCCATTCCCCTTGTACCATCCCCCCAGCCCCACTGACCCCCCATTCCCCTTGTACCATCTCCCCAGCCCCACTGACCCCCCATTCCCCTTGTACCATCTCCCCAGCCCCACTGACCCCCCATTCCCCTTGTACCATCTTCCCAGCCCCACTGACCCCCCCATTCCCCTTGTACCATCTCCCCAGCCCCACTGACCCCCCCATTCCCATTGTACCATCCCCCCAGCCCCACTGACCCCCCCATTCCCATTGTACCATCTCCCCAGCCCCACTGACCCCCCATTCCCCTTGTACCATCCCCCCAGCCCCACTGACCCCCCATTCCCATTGTACCATCCCCCCAGCCCCACTGACCCCCCATTCCCCTTGTACCATCCCCCCAGCCCCACTGACCCCCCATTCCCATTGTACCATCTCCCCAGCCCCACTGACCCCCCATTCCCCTTGTACCATCTCCCCAGCCCCACTGACCCCCCATTCCCCTTGTACCATCCCCCCAGCCCCACTGACCCCCCATTCCCCTTGTACCATCCCCCCAGCCCCACTGACCCCCCATTCCCATTGTACCATCCCCCCAGCCCCACTGACCCCCCATTCCCCTTGTACCATCCCCCCAGCCCCACTGACCCCCCATTCCCATTGTACCATCTCCCCAGCCCCACTGACCCCCCATTCCCCTTGTACCATCCCCCCAGCCCCACTGACCCCCCATTCCCCTTGTACCATCCCCCCAGCCCCACTGACCCCCCATTCCCATTGTACCATCTCCCCAGCCCCACTGACCCCCCATTCCCCTTGTACCATCCCCCCAGCCCCACTGACCCCCCATTCCCATTGTACCATCTCCCCAGCCCCACTGACCCCCCATTCCCATTGTACCATCTCCCCAGCCCCACTGACCCCCCATTCCCCTTGTACCATCCCCCCAGCCCCACTGACCCCCCCTTCCCCTTGTACCATCCCCCCAGCCCCACTGACCCCCCATTCCCCTTGTACCATCCCCCCAGCCCCACTGACCCCCCCCTTCCCCTTGTACCATCTCCCCAGCCCCACTGACCCCCCATTCCCATTGTACCATCCCCCCAGCCCCACTGACCCCCCATTCCCATTGTACCATCTCCCCAGCCCCACTGACCCCCCATTCTCCTTGTACCATCCCCCCAGCCCCACTGACCCCCCCATTCCCCTTGTACCATCCCCCCAGCCCCACTGACTCCCCCATTCCCCTTGTACCATCTCCCCAGCCCCACTGACCCCCCATTCCCCTTGTACCATCCCCCCAGCCCCACTGACCCCCCCTTCCCATTGTACCATCCCCCCAGCCCCACTGACCCCCCATTCCCATTGTACCATCCCTCCAACAGCGTCACAGGTACCACCGACCCCGTTCCCCTTGTACCATCCCCCCAGCCCCACTGACCCCCCCGTTCCCCTTGTACCATTCCCCCAGCCCCACTGACCCCCCATTCCCCTTGTACCATCTCCCCAGCCCCACTGACCCCCCATTCCCCTTGTACCATCTCCCCAGCCCCACTGACCCCCCATTCCCCTTGTACCATCTTCCCAGCCCCACTGACCCCCCATTCCCCTTGTACCATCTCCCCAGCCCCACTGACCCCCCCATTCCCCTTGTACCATCCCCCCAGCCCCACTGACCCCCCCATTCCCATTGTACCATCTCCCCAGCCCCACTGACCCCCCATTCCCCTTGTACCATCCCCCCAGCCCCACTGACCCCCCATTCCCATTGTACCATCCCCCCAGCCCCACTGACCCCCCATTCCCCTTGTACCATCCCCCCAGCCCCACTGACCCCCCATTCCCATTGTACCATCCCCCCAGCCCCACTGACCCCCCATTCCCCTTGTACCATCTCCCCAGCCCCACTGACCCCCCATTCCCCTTGTACCATCCCCCCAGCCCCACTGACCCCCCCTTCCCATTGTACCATCCCCCCAGCCCCACTGACCCCCCATTCCCATTGTACCATCCCTCCAACAGCGTCACAGGTACCACCGACCCCGTTCCCCTTGTACCATCCCCCCAGCCCCACTGACCCCCCCGTTCCCCTTGTACCATTCCCCCAGCCCCACTGACCCCCCATTCCCCTTGTACCATCTCCCCAGCCCCACTGACCCCCCATTCCCCTTGTACCATCTCCCCAGCCCCACTGACCCCCCATTCCCCTTGTACCATCTTCCCAGCCCCACTGACCCCCCATTCCCCTTGTACCATCTCCCCAGCCCCACTGACCCCCCCATTCCCCTTGTACCATCCCCCCAGCCCCACTGACCCCCCCATTCCCATTGTACCATCTCCCCAGCCCCACTGACCCCCCATTCCCCTTGTACCATCCCCCCAGCCCCACTGACCCCCCATTCCCATTGTACCATCCCCCCAGCCCCACTGACCCCCCATTCCCCTTGTACCATCCCCCCAGCCCCACTGACCCCCCATTCCCATTGTACCATCCCCCCAGCCCCACTGACCCCCCCATTCCCCTTGTACCATCTCCCCAGCCCCACTGACCCCCCATTCCCCTTGTACCATCCTCCCAGCCCCACTGACCCCCCATTCCCCTTGTACCATCCCCCCAGCCCCACTGACCCCCCCATTCCCCTTGTACCATCCCCCCAGCCCCACTGACCCCCCATTCCCCTTGTACCATCCCCCCAGCCCCACTGACCCCCCCTTCCCCTTGTACCATCCCCCCAGCCCCACTGACCCCCCCTTCCCCTTGTACCATCCCCCCAGCCCCACTGACCCCCCATTCCCCTTGTACCATCCCCCCAGCCCCACTGACCCCCCATTCCCATTGTACCATCTCCCCAGCCCCACTGACCCCCCCATTCCCATTGTACCATCTCCCCAGCCCCACTGACCCCCCATTCCCCTTGTACCATCCCCCCAGCCCCACTGACCCCCCATTCCCCTTGTACCATCCCCCCAGCCCCACTGACCCCCCCATTCCCCTTGTACCATCCCCCCAGCCCCACTGACCCCCCATTCCCCTTGTACCATCCCCCCAGCCCCACTGACCCCCCCATTCCCCTTGTACCATCCCCCCAGCCCCACTGACCCCCCCATTCCCCTTGTACCATCCCCCCAGCCCCACTGACCCCCCATTCCCATTGTACCATCCCCCCAGCCCCACTGACCCCCCCATTCCCATTGTACCATCCCCCCAGCCCCACTGACCCCCCATTCCCCTTGTACCATCTCCCCAGCCCCACTGACCCCCCATTCCCCTTGTACCATCCCCCCAGCCCCACTGACCCCCCATTCCCCTTGTACCATCCCCCCAGCCCCACTGACCCCCCATTCCCCTTGTACCATCCCCCCAGCCCCACTGACCCCCCATTCCCCTTGTACCATCCCCCCAGCCCCACTGACCCCCCATTCCCCTTGTACCATCCCCCCAGCCCCACTGACCCCCCATTCCCCTTGTACCATCCCCCCAGCCCCACTGACCCCCCATTCCCCTTGTACCATCCCCCCAGCCCCACTGACCCCCCATTCCCCTTGTACCATCCCCCCAGCCCCACTGACCCCCCCATTCCCCTTGTACCATCCCCCCAGCCCCACTGACCCCCCATTCCCCTTGTACCATCCCCCCAGCCCCACTGACCCCCCATTCCCCTTGTACCATCCCCCCAGCCCCACTGACCCCCCATTCCCCTTGTACCATCCCCCCAGCCCCACTGACCCCCCCATTCCCATTGTACCATCCCCCCAGCCCCACTGACCCCCCATTCCCATTGTACCATCCCCCCAGCTCCACTGACCCCCCATTCCCCTTGTACCATCCCCCCAGCCCCACTGACCCCCCATTCCCCTTGTACCATCCCTCCAACAGCCCCACAGGTACCACCGACCCCCCCCCCCCCCAGGTGCTCCGTGTCCGCTCCCATGGCAACCATTGCCCCACCCCTATGAGCGAGGGGGAGGCTGCGGGGGCGTGGTCAGGGCCGCCAGGTGGGCGGGGCGGCCTGTGACGCGCGGGCGTGGGCGGGGCCGCAGGGGTCCCCCCGCCTTATAAGCGCGCTGCTCGCGGCGCCGGAACCCGCCTGCGGGGATGGGGGCGTTGGGCTGCGCCGGGCGCGCGACCGCGCTGCTGCTGTGCGCGGCGCTGGCAGGTATGGGCGGGGCCGGGGCCGGGGCCGGCGGGGCGGGGCGGGGCGGGGCGCGGCGCTCGTCGCCATGGTAACGCTGTACCTCTCTCTCCTCGCAGGCACCCTCCTGTTGCCGCCCGCGCGCGCCGCCGCCTCGGTGAGTGGGACCCCCGCCCCTCCCCGGCTCCATGTGCCCCGCAGCGCCCCCTGGCCCTGCGCCCCAGCCGCTGCCAGCCTGGCTCTCTGGGGCCCAGCGCTGGAGCCTTTGCTCTGCCCCGCTGTGGCTCTTGCCTGCCCTGAGCTGACCCGGGGCGCCAGCAAGCCCAGGTCTTGCAGCGCCGCCTTCTCTAGGGATGTGCTCCTCTACTGGCCCCTCCAGACCGCACGCCCCTTCCAGAGAGCGGCACGTTCCACAAGGAGCCGCTCGCTCCAGAGAGCACCCCGGCAGTCTGGACGCTCTTTCGAAAAGGAGCCGCTCGCTCCAGAGAGCACCCCGGCAGTCTGGACGCTCTTTCGAAAAGGAGCCGCTCGCTCCAGAGAGCACCCCGGCAGTCTGGACGCTCTTTCGAAAAGGAGCCGCTCGCTCCAGAGAGCACCCCGGCAGTCTGGACGCTCTTTCGAAAAGGAGCCGCTCGCTCCAGAGAGCACCCCGGCAGTCTGGACGCTCTTTCGAAAAGGAGCCGCTTGCTCCAGAGAGCACCCCGGCAGTCTGGACGCTCTTTCGAAAAGGAGCCGCTCGCTCCAGAGAGCACCCCGGCAGTCTGGACGCTCTTTCGAAAAGGAGCCGCTCGCTCCAGAGAGCACCCCGGCAGTCTGGACGCTCTTTCGAAAAGGAGCCACTCGCTCCAGAGAGCACCCCGGCAGTCTGGACGCTCTTTCGAAAAGGAGCCGCTCGCTCCAGAGAGCACCCCGGCAGTCTGGACGCTCTTTCGAAAAGGAGCCGCTCGCTCCAGAGAGCACCCCGGCAGTCTGGACGCTCTTTCGAAAAGGAGCCGCTCGCTCCAGAGAGCACCCCGGCAGTCTGGACGCTCTTTCGAAAAGGAGCCGCTCGCTCCAGAGAGCACCCCGGCAGTCTGGACGCTCTTTCGAAAAGGAGCCGCTCGCTCCAGAGAGCACCCCGGCAGTCTGGACGCTCTTTCGAAAAGGAGCCGCTCGCTCCAGAGAGCACCCCGGCAGTCTGGACGCTCTTTCGAAAAGGAGCCGCTCGCTCCAGAGAGCACCCCGGCAGTCTGGACGCTCTTTCGAAAAGGAGCCGCTCGCTCCAGAGAGCACCCCGGCAGTCTGGACGCTCTTTCGAAAAGGAGCCGCTCGCTCCAGAGAGCACCCCGGCAGTCTGGACGCTCTTTCGAAAAGGAGCCGCTCGCTCCAGAGAGCACCCCGGCAGTCTGGACGCTCTTTCGAAAAGGAGCCGCTCGCTCCAGAGAGCACCCCGGCAGTCTGGACGCTCTTTCGAAAAGGAGCCGCTCGCTCCAGAGAGCACCCCGGCAGTCTGGACGCTCTTTCGAAAAGGAGCCGCTCGCTCCAGAGAGCACCCCGGCAGTCTGGACGCTCTTTCGAAAAGGAGCCGCTCGCTCCAGAGAGCACCCCGGCAGTCTGGACGCTCTTTCGAAAAGGAGCCGCTTGCTCCAGAGAGCACCCCGGCAGTCTGGACGCTCTTTCGAAAAGGAGCCGCTCGCTCCAGAGAGCACCCCGGCAGTCTGGACGCTCTTTCGAAAAGGAGCCGCTCGCTCCAGAGAGCACCCCGGCAGTCTGGACGCTCTTTCGAAAAGGAGCCGCTCGCTCCAGAGAGCACCCCGGCAGTCTGGACGCTCTTTCGAAAAGGAGCCGCTTGCTCCAGAGAGCACCCCGGCAGTCTGGACGCTCTTTCGAAAAGGAGCCGCTCGCTCCAGAGAGCACCCCGGCAGTCTGGACGCTCTTTCGAAAAGGAGCCGCTCGCTCCAGAGAGCACCCCGGCAGTCTGGACGCTCTTTCGAAAAGGAGCCGCTTGCTCCAGAGAGCACCCCGGCAGTCTGGACGCTCTTTCGAAAAGGAGCCGCTCGCTCCAGAGAGCACCCCGGCAGTCTGGACGCTCTTTCGAAAAGGAGCCGCTCGCTCCAGAGAGCACCCAGGCAGTCTGGACGCTCTTTCGAAAAGGAGCCGCTCGCTCCAGAGAGCACCCCGGCAGTCTGGACGCTCTTTCGAAAAGGAGCCGCTCGCTCCAGAGAGCACCCCGGCAGTCTGGACGCTCTTTCGAAAAGGAGCCGCTCGCTCCAGAGAGCACCCCGGCAGTCTGGACGCTCTTTCGAAAAGGAGCCGCTCGCTCCAGAGAGCACCCCGGCAGTCTGGACGCTCTTTCGAAAAGGAGCCGCTCGCTCCAGAGAGCACCCCGGCAGTCTGGACGCTCTTTCGAAAAGGAGCCGCTTGCTCCAGAGAGCACCCCGGCAGTCTGGACGCTCTTTCGAAAAGGAGCCGCTCGCTCCAGAGAGCACCCAGGCAGTCTGGACGCTCTTTCGAAAAGGAGCCGCTTGCTCCAAAGAGAGCACCCAGGCAGTCTGGACGCTCTTTCGAAAAAGCCCTGTTTGCATCCAAGAACGCCTTTTTTTGAAAGAGCACTTTTGAAAGAAGGCGTTCTTCCTCGTGAAATGAGGTTTTCCGCTGTCGAAAGAAAAGCCACGTTCTTTCGATTTAATTTCAAAAGAACGTGGCTGTAGTCTAGACGCAGGTGACGTTTTTTGGAAAAAGCCCTCGAGTCTGGACACAGCCTTAGGGAGTAACTCTATTTATTTGCTATGGCGTCATAGATATGCCAGTGTAGACACAAACTACACCTATGCAAGGTTTCTGCATCTGTGTAGGAACTCCTTCTTTGCCTTCTCCCTGAGAAATGGTAACTAGGTTGATGGAAACATTTTTCTGTTGACCAGGCTGTGTCTATGCCAGAGGTTAGATCAGCATAGGATGCTTAGCATGTGGCGTTCTCACACCTCTGACCAACTAGGGATGTAAGCAATTAGTCAACATATCATATAGTGGACTAGTGATGTGACTAGTTGCCCCCCCCCCCCTTCTGCCTCTATGAGAGAGAGGCAGCAAAGAGGAGAGCAGGAGCCAGTGCTGGGGGGAGGGCTGGCTTAAAAGCCAGTTCTCCCCAGCACCATCTCTGTGGGGAGCAGGGGAGGTAGAGGCACAGGGGAAATGGCGGTGTGAGTGGGGACTGAAGCAGTCTCCACTTGCACTGCTTTTGCTGTGATTCTGCTTTTGAAATGTACAAGAGCCCTGCTGGGGCTCTTGTACATTTCAAAAAACCAGAATCTCAGCAGGGCTCTTGCTACAGTTCAAAGGCAGAAGAGCCCTTATAGACTAATCAAATAGTTGATGGGAATCCTGTCGACAATTCGATTAGTTACTGTAAATGTTGACTAATAATTTAGGTGTAGGCTTTTCTACCAAGAGAGCTAGCTTCAGATAACTATTCTCAGTAGAAAAACTCCTGTTCTGGCTCTAACATGTTACACTGTCGTGATTTTGAATGAACTCCATGTTACATTATGTTGCTGATTTGTTAATAAGTGACTTGTGTCTTCACTGCTAAAAATGCTGTGGAGGCTTTTTTAATCTCTGGTTAACTAAAGTGCATGAGACAAGGCATTTCAGTATTATCAGGAGATACATTTGTGGCCTTATACACCCAGCTTGGCTTGACCTCTGAATTTACTTTGTGGAAAAACTAAAGCCCCTTGTCTCCACTGTATTTCTTCCTGTGTTAGGTATCCTAAGGTAAAAACCACTCTTTTTAGCAATGCTGACTCAAGCCCCCTTGACTGGTGAGCAATTTAAGTACTTAGTTATGTAATGGGAGCATGTAGTTAGTATGTGAAGCCCAAAGCGATGCCTTTTCATGTAACTAGGAAAGAGATGCAACATCTCTCAACTCCACCACAGATTGTTATGAAATGGTGATTCTTTTTATTTCTAATAGAAATACATTAGCATGTCATTGCAGTATGGCAGCGCTTGTTCGATTGCTTCATCAGGGAGGTTTCCAAAATGCTGTTTGGAATGGCTTCTCCTAGAGCGTTTCATAAGTTTGTTTCCTCCCTAGCCACAATGCTACTGGTATGGTTTGCCTGGCTGTCCAAGGAACTTGAGCCCGGTTTGTGGAACTGATGGGCGCACATATCCCAATGAGTGTGTGCTTTGCCTTTCCAACAGGTAATCTTGTAACTCTCTTCCATACGATCTTGTGTCTGAGGTATGACCAACTTGTAGTGGCTCTTTCCATTTCCAGCAAGGTTACTGATCTCCGCTCACTTACACTTTGTAATCTGTGTGTGGAGGAGTGACCTATAGCACATTTTATGGTGTCACCCACAAAAGAGAGCGTTTGGATTCCATTAGCCACAGATGCTGTTTGCTTGCTTATGTATCCCGCAAAACTAGTGGCTGTGGGAATTTTAAGTAGCACGCTGTTAAGATGCAATGCCGTACCAGCTCGCAAACAGGGACTGATAGAGCACCAGCGGTATCCCCCAAGAAGGAGTACCATGAAGTCCTCCCAGCCTTCTTGGGCACTAGACTTAAACCGTGCATGCATTCTTATGCAGGGAAGGAAGCACTCCCTGCAGGCATCACTCCCCATTGCACGCATTGGCCAAGAATCTGGGGGGTGGTACCTGCAGGGAGTGCTTCCTTGCAGAGTGCAGAATTGTGCAGACACCTCTGCCCCCCCCCCCACAAGCTGTGATAGGTAGGTGCCCCTATCCTGTGCCTTCTCCCTTCCCCCTCCTGCCCAAACCCTGCACCCCTCCCACTCTACTGCTGCACCCCCGCCCACCAAGACCTAATGCCCACACTCCCAGCCTGCCCCTGCACTCCATCTCCTGCCCAGACCCCCTGAATCCTTATGCCCAGCCTTCTCCCTGGCAGCCCCCTCCCACACACTGAACCCTTCATTTTTGGCTCCACCCCAGAGCCTAGGAGGCCCCCACGGAATCTACCAGCCTCAAGCCCTGAGAGGAGTTAATCTGGCCCTGGAGGTAAGCCTTGAGCCGCCCATCCTCCTTCCCCCTCCAAGAGGCTGGAGGTTGAGGGGATTCTTCCCCCCTGCTTCTCAGTATGGGGGCCACATCTGAGGTTTTTTCTCTTCACTTGGGGGCCAGGTCAGCAAGGGCGGGGAGGGGGGGAGGGTTGGCTTCTCTCTTTTGTGTGGCCTTGACTGTTTTTTCTGTGGGTCTGTGGCCCCAACCCAAAAGGCTCCCACCTGTGCCATAAGGCCACCTGGAACCCTGGGTATCCAGCACAGGATAGGCCTGCACGTGGAGATCTGACACAGCTGCACTGCTCTGGAACATGAGTGAACAACATGACAGCTAGCTCTGAGATGTCTGCTCAAGTCTTAGCCTCAGTGCTAGGCTTATATCATGAATATCTTAAAGGGAATTGGTTTCCCCTCTGTATTGCCTGCATGTTGCCACCACTTTAAAACCTAGAAAATGAAATTCATACTTAACAAGGATACTCCTGTTTCCCCCTTAGTTCCAATGTAGTGCTAAATAGATAAATTTAGATTCATAAATAGGCTGCTGTTCATCTTGTAAGAGTGCTTAGAAACTTTCATTGGCTATCTCTGTAAAGTCCTGTTTGCTTTTGGTATGTTGTCTAATCGTACACACCACTCACGTGACGTTTTATATGGCTTTGTGCATTATGGGATTGACACTTGATATAAATGAAATCGTACATAAATCCTCATTGGATGGCTTATGAAACACTCAATGTCTCTTCGACTGAACATTCATGGGTATCAGCTTGAAAGTGGATTTTTAAGTTTGATTACATTCATTAAAGTTTGCTTATTTGGCTGTTTTGTAGTATGCTGATCATTTGAAAGACTTTTAAATTTTTTTACTCTGAATAAACATAATGACAAATAAGGATTTCATACTCCCTTGTTTAATTAAATTTACCTTTGAGAAAACAGTTATGGATATATGCAATAAGTAGTCCCTCAAGTTCAGAAGAGAGCAGGGTCTAAGCTTTCAAAGAAGAAGAGTGGGAAGAGCTTTTACTTTCATACAGAAAGCTTATATAGCTAACCTCTGAAACAATCTGAAGTATTTTAGTCTTACTGTGTTTTCTCTTGCATCAGTCATCTGCCTAAACTTTACTTTAGCGTCGTGACTGAGCAATAGTCTATAAGAAGTTTACAGTGACTGGTATATTTTAAGTGACTTTGCAGATACCTGAGTAAGAGATGGGAGTTAGAAGACTGCAATTAGCGATAGTGTTTGAAAGAAGTATTCGGACTGTAATGAATGGCTGCTTTGCAGTCCTATTGTACGTCTATCAGAAGATCTCCCAAAGCTTTGCAAACAATTCTTTTAAACTGCAAATACCCAGGTCCCCACCTGAGACAATGAGAAATTGACGCACAGAGATTGTGTAGCAAGCCCAAGAAGCTTGTAGTAGAGCCAGCGATGTGTCCCAGAACTTGTTACACTAAGGCTAAGTCTACATGGCCAGTCTACTGTACTGCAACTTTCTGGCTGTTGGGTGTGAAACCCCCCGCATTGCCCTTCTGAGCACAGCAAGTTACAGCACTGTAAAGCACCAGTGCAAACAACCGGGCTACTCCCCTAGTGGAGGTGGCTTTCACAGAGCTCTGGGTTAGTTCTGTCCTAGCACGCCTGCTGTGGCCACACTTTCACTGTAAAGCACCGTGGCTGTGCTATAATTTTAGAAGTGTAGTCAAAGCTTCAGTGTTCTTTTAACCATAAGATCTGGGCTTGTGCTTTTGACTTAAAAAAAGCTGAACAGGTTTGGGCTGGAGCTTCAGGGGGTAACAGAGTTAGTCTGCACAGAAAAAAACAACAAATGGTCTGGTAGCGCCTTATAGACTAACAAAACATGTCGATGGTTTTGTTTGGGCTGGTTTATTCTTAAATGGGTGCTCAGATGAGAACCCAGCTACGCCCTAGAGTTGTATGATCTTTAATTTGGCTGTGGCTGAGCTTTAATTTTATAAACTCTTTGCAGGGAGCGTGAACCTGTCCTACGCAATAGTATTCTTGGGTAACTGATATTTTTGGCATTCAATTTAAGCTTTATCACAAATTAACACTTCTTAGGTTTCTAAACCAATATCAGGCTTGCGTCGGTAATAGATTAAAAGGTAAGGCTTCCTCTAGTTAGTCACTTAAGTATATGTACAAACTTTTTATATTGTAGCTTTGCAGTAAGATTTTCTAAAAACCTCACTGAATGTGATTCTGCTTGCAAGATGTAAAAAAGAAAAGGAATACAATTCCATAGTGAAAAATATGCTTTTTGTGTGCCATGTCATTATGCTCTGCCTGCTAATGGTATTTTTTGTTTTTGTTACAGGGAAAATAGTAGAGATGTCAAAATTAGATGGAAGGGATACTGCTAATTGGTAGTATTAAATTTTGAAGAATATGCAACAGATGAAAGCCAATCTGAAGAGAAATGTCTTAAATTTGCCTGCTAAGTAGTTTTATCTTAAACATGCATATTTTGTTCTTATACCACTTTTGAATAGACCTAATGCCATTATTTTATTAAAATTGTAGCTGTTTATGAATGTACCTGTATGAGTCATTTATATTCTCACTATTTTTCTTTGAAAGATATACTACATGAGTGAAGCTTTCTGAATCAAATTTGATTGTATCTATATAGAATTTGTCTGAGATGGCATGATTACTTCATGCAGGGGTTGAGGTAGCTTAGCATGTGGGAATCTTGCAAGTTATATCCTTGCTGCATTATCCATGTCCCTAACTTACCTAGGTGTGAGAATTTTTCACTTACGGTGTCTAGACTACAGGGTTTTTTTGAAACAAGTGGCCTTTTTTGAAAAAACTTCCCTTGCGTCTAGATTGCCATCACTGTGTTCTTTCGAAATTAAATGGAAAGAACATAGTGGGTTTTTTTGACTGCGGTAAACCTCATTTTACAAGAAACACCTTTTTTTCAAAAGTGTTCTTTTGGGGAAAAAAAAAGGTGTTCTTGAATGCAAACAAGGCTTTTTCGAAAGAGCCTCCAGACTGCCTGGGTGCTCTTTCGAAAAAGCGGCTTGCTTTTTTGAAATAAGTGGTTGCAGCCTAGACTCTCTTTCGAAAGAGGCTTGTAGTTTAGACATAGCCTTAGAGGAGCAAATTGCTAAACTTGCTGTATATGCAACATCATCCCCTACCACTGCAAAGTCATTAGCATGCAGGTTTGTTATTGTTAATTAAAAAGCTAGGATAGTTTACCAAAAAACTTTTCCCTCCCCTGAGAGCTCTGTTTCCTGGTGTAGGCAGAGACCTGTCTTGCTCTCTGAATTTGCAACATTTTCTTATTGGTGTATGGACCTTTGTAGGCATCAGGTAAGCCTATTCTCACAATGCTTTTGGTACTAGTTGAGTCTGTGGTCTGTGTTAATTGTCAGTACCATAAGTTTTAGGCTACACCTAGCTTCAGCTTTTATCAGTCTACACATTGCAATCTCCATAGGCACACTTTTTGCTGTGACTCCATTTTACTTTGCAGAGAACGATCTCATTATTGCTGCATTAGTCAGTAGCAAAAGCAAAGTGCTGAGTTCACACTGCCTACATTCTGTTCTCTTATCAGATAAGAACTCTGACGTGGAAATGCATTGTTGATGTCTTGTCCAGCATTGATTTTATAAATCTTAGTCCCAGAGGGGAACATATTACAGGCAAGTCCCTGATGCAGCATCAAACTGCAGCATCATTGGAGAGTTTGCTCACTTGAATGAGACTCCTCTTGGGCTCAGGAAGATGCTAGCCAATCGCAGTGCCAAATCTAGGCCTACACGAGTGAATGAGCAGTGTCAGAAGGAAGCTCCCTGCTTCCACCGAAGGATTAAATGTATTTTTAGTTAGTAAATATTTTGGTAAGACAACTTGTTAAACTCGACTTAGTTTTGTAAGGTGATTAGTTTGTCCGGCCCTAGAGGTTGGACCCTTATTAATTAATGAACAGGGCCCATCATTGCAGAACACCCCCCCACACCCTTTCAGAGGAAGGGGGTGAATTCGCAGCCGCTGGCTTGCCCCCCGTGCACACTGGGCATGTGGGGTGTCCAAGCCCTGAAGGCTCCAATTCTGACCAGCCAGGGGCCGTACTCAAGGGCTGGAAGCGGGATACTAGTGCCAGAGACCAGGGTCTTTTCCCAGCACTGCCCTGCCTCCCTGTGGGGCTGGCACCGTCTGCCCCTGCCCCATGTCTCCAGGGCCACCTCTAAAAAAGAAGGCCCAGGCCTCCAGCCCTGGGCATTTCTAAGGGCACTGTCGCATGGCGCACGTCCAAGCCCTCGTAGCAGGGGCCCCCTCTGGGCTGCTGCAGTGGGGGGCTCCCCGGGGCGTCAGCTTTCCATGCCTCTGGCTTCCTGGCCCAGGAGCCAGTTTGAGCTCTGGGGCAGCTGTTGCTACTGGAGTCTGCCATACCAGGGCTGCCGGCGCCAGCTGCGAAGTGCAGGAACCTGCCTGTGTCTAACAGGTCACCCAATCCCCGAGCGCACAGCCCTGACCCTGGGGGCTGCAGTGCCGTTCCAGCTGCCCCTGCCTTCCCCACACGGGGGCAGTGGCGGCTAGGAGAAGTCCCGCAGGTCCGGGGAGCTGCCAGCAGAAGCAGGATGGCAGGCACCAGGGGGAAGGCTGCGGGAGCTGCTGCCATTACCCAGGGGCGCAAAGGGCCAGGGGCTGCAGCCCTTGCTCATGTGATGGTTCCAGTCGGCTTTGTGGCTCCTACGAGCAAAAGTGAGAGGCCCCAGCCTCCCATGGGCTTGGTAACAAACTCTATTCGCCAGCTCAACTGCAGCCCGCTAGTCTGGCTAGTCAGATACCCCCACCAGCCTGTCAGGGACTCCTGGGGTTAGCCAGGCCTCAAAGGCTTGACAGAGGGAAGATCCGGGCGGCCTGGTGTATACTCTGGATGTAGCTATGCTCCCCGGCTCAGCTACACAGCCACAAAAATTGTCCAGCACTCTCTGGCACTAGACTGCCACTAAGCCACCTTGGTCTGGGTTCAGCCTTGCTGGGCAGTTTCTAAGAGGCACTTTTATGCAGCTGTATAGAGGTTCCTAGGCTGTACTCACCCCCACGGTAGGGAAACATTTTCCAGAATGCACTAGGCTCCATGCTAGCATCTGGCACGAGTTGTTTGTTCTCTCTTCCTCTCCCCAGGGGAGAAAGGTGTGCCGTGGAATGTTTTTTCATTTATAGATATACAGCTAGATAGCAACATGTGCCTATCTACTATATGCCAGGGAATTTGTCAGCTTGCGCGTGATCTATCTGTTCCAGAACTCCTCCTACACAGGAAAAGCTAGGCCCACCAAATTCAGTACTCTGCTTCCTCTTATCATAATGTAAAGCAAGGTCAGGGAGGTTGTGCCAGGAAAACAGGATGTGCCTGGAGTGGGATTGCGTCTCAGAAAACCATACAGAAAAGAGACAATCATCAGCAGGTGCAAGGGACTGTCTGGGGGTGCACACATACCCCTGCCCCACCCTGGACTGCCCCAGCCATGAGCCTCCTATCCCCCGGGCACCCTGCAACGCCCCCCACGCCCAATTCATACAGGGATGTTGCTGGCTGCTCCCCTTTGTCAGGGAGTGAGGGGAAGAGTCCAGTTTGCTGCAGTCCTCGCTGTGGCTGGGCAGTTGTCACATTACCGAATTGGAGGGAAGCAGCCAGATCGCTGCTGCACCCCTAGGTGGGGGTGTTGGCCCCAGAAATCTGTATGAAAGGGAGCCATGTGGGGTATTGAATGGGAGCTTGTTGTTTTCTCATCCTGTGTACACTGTTTATGTGAGTATATAATGTCTGTGTGTGTAGATCTGTAATCTGTGTGGAAACTGAATATTTCTGTGAATGTGGTTAAGCATTGGGCAGGGCCGAGCCTGTGGAGCCTGTGGACATGCTAATTACCTGTGGGACAATGGTTCTCAATGGGCCAAAGACACACCCGAAGAATGGGGGCTGTCCTGAGAGCAGCCAGCAGGGAACAGAGAGAGGCTGAGGACCAGGTGACAGGCTACATACTAGAAGAGGCCGGGAAGGGTATAAAGAGGCCATGTGGTCGATGCCATTTTGTTCTCAGCTCAGCACTTCATCCCAGAGGCAGCAGTGCAGGGATTGAAGAGCCCGGAAGACCTGGGAACCCATCCTGATCGTAGGATGTGCAATAAGGACTTTTAAACCAGCAGCTGCAACATCTCTGCTAGCGCCTGCATCGAGAACTGGGAGATTCGGTGCATGTAACGTACTGTACTTTAATAACCTCACTCTCAGGCTTTTCTTTCCTGTAATAATAAACCTTTAGATATAGATTCTAAAGGATTGGCCCAGCGTGATTTGTGGGTAAGGTCCAGAGGGTAAATTGACCAGGGATCTGTGGCTGGTTTCTTGGAACCGGACAGAACTTGTTCGGGGTAGGTGGGATTGGGTGCTAGGACCCCCCACCTGTGTATAGGCCTGGGGCCATCTGGGGCACGGATATTGCTGGGGTGTCGAAGGGGTTTTGCTCGGGAGGCTTCAGGCAGGCTGCTGAAGCGCTCTGTGAGACTGGTTTGTGGCCTGTGTGGAGAGGTCGCCAGTCAGGGGGACTGTAAAGAGCCCCGGATTTGAGCAATTCGCCCTGAGCGGACGCCCTCGGTTGTGCCCAGACACGGCCTGGTCCGTCACAGCAGTGCAGGGGGCAGACAAACCTGGACCTGCCCCAGCCAGGGGACATACCCCCCCCCATTATGCCCACTGGAGCGGCGCGTCTCACCTGGCCCCAAGCTGCTGTAGTGAGCGAGGGCTGGCTTGTCCTCTCTCCCCGGGGCAGCCTGTGCACTGAACCCTCCTCCCCAGCCCCACCCAGAGCGATGATTGAAATGAAAAACGGGGCCCCAGCCAGACAGCGAGTTAAGGACCCGGGAAGGCCGGGTAAATCTTCTGGGCGAAGGCAGGTTGGCACAGTGCGCCAGGCACTGGGAGCAGACGGGTTGGCCATGGCGGAGTTCATTCCACTCTCAGCCCAGCCCCTGCCAAAGCTGTCTCCTGCACGGCCAGGCATGACCCTCGCTGTAGACACTCCCCCTGGGCCAGAGCAGCGCAGTCGTCCACCACGCTCTTCATCCCAGAGCCTTAGGTCCCCGGGGCTTAGGGAGTGACTGCAGCCAGCGTTGCTGTGAGCCGGGAAGGCAGCCAGAGCTGGGGGCATGTGCGCTATTCAGCAGGCGCCCCCCAGCGGTGACGCGGCAGCGGCAGCACTTCCTGGCTGTGTGTTTCAGGCACTCGGGCGCTGGGGGCGGGGTCTCTCTGGCACCGCTAACAGCTGGACATGTCAGGCAGACGGCTCGTTCGCGCCACGGGGTGGCCAAGCAGGACGGTAGCTGGAGGGAAGGTGCGGCTGGCGGCCTGTGACATACAGGAGCTCAACCTACACGCGGGGGGTCCTGTATGGCCCAGGCCCGGGGCTCTGCTGCCTGCGGGGCACTTGCATCCACTTGTGGGCTGGGCCGTGGATGCCGCCAGCGACCCCGTGGCTGCTGTCTCGTGAAGGATCAGGGCTTGCTAAGGAACTGGAAACGAGGGTGGCGGGGCAGGTCATGGCCCTGCTCAGCAGGTGGGGCTCCCTGACCCAAGCCCACCCCCACCTTGCTGTAGCCGGGGGGAGAGACACCTCTTCCCCTCAGCCTGGTGCTGCAGAGAGCGAGCGGGGGGGAGTCCTCCCTTCACCCCAAGCCCCACATCTCTGCCCCCCCCGAGCCCGAACAATCTGAGGGCCCTTTGAATGTGACCCTCCTGGCTCCGCTGCCAGCTGCTCTCTGGTGCCCAGTCTGAAGCAGCGTCTCTGGCAGGAGCACAGAGGTGAGGGGGCAATCCTTCCCCCTCCCCCGCAGCAGCCTGCCCCATAACGCTCTTTTGGGTCAGGACTCCCAGTGTTCCGCTTATTACACCGGGAAATTCCAGCTGTTAATCCCTGATTCCGTGAAATCGACTATTTTGAAAAGCCCACAGCCATGGAATTGATGAAAAGGGATGTGAGTACGGCAGGGTCCTCACCATAGCCAGGAGCTCGACTCTGCCATGCGGCAAGGGCTGCCTGCCCCCGGGCATGTCTCTGGACGTGGCCAAAGACCAAGGTGCCACAGGACGGCAGGGTTCCCGGGGGGGGGGGGGCAGTGTGTTATGCCCAGGCCCAGATGGACTGATTGATCCTGCAGCTCTGCCTTTGCAAGGGATGCGGTTCTCAGTTCTAGCCCCAGGCAGAAACTTGGCTCAGCTGACGCTATGTTGTTTTCCCCCACGGCACATCCTTCGGCGGGGCTGGAGTAAGGCATGCCGGGAGCCTGGCAAGTCAAGGTGAGGGCTGCGTGTTCAAAACAAAGCCAACATCTGGCGATGCTCAGTGAGGCGCTAACGTTATCTTCCCCCGGGGGGCTCCCATCCTGCCCCCGCAGATAACCTGCAGAGAAGGCCCAATCGCGCTCTCCGTTACATGGGCACATCTGCCCCGGCCTGCCCAGCTGGGACTGCTCACGAGGCCATTGCAGGGGGACTTGCCAGTCCACAATGCTACCAGACCATTGCTTGCTGGTTTTTTCCTGTAACAGACTAACTCGGCTACCCCCTGAACGTCCACAACAGGGAGCAGACTCAGGCTGGCCACAGTGCCTAAGATATGGGCCTTTCCAGAGGGGTGGCTCTTGCCGAATGTTTGCTCTGCGGGCAGGCGGAGTGCTGTAGTGGTTGGGTCCCAGGCTACTAGAGAAAGACAACGCGGGTGAGGTAATGTCGTTTATTGGACCGACTTCTGTCGATGGGAGAGACGGGCTTTTGGGGGTAGCAGCCTCTGGTCCTCCAAATCTCCTCAAGCACCTTTGTGAGTGTCAGAGTGGAAACCAAAATGACTCACCATGTGAATTATTCAGTGCGCACCCTCCCACACACAGCAATTATGTGTACCTTGCAAACCCCACCTGTCCACGCTCAGGCAGCGCCTGCAGCAGGAAATGAGCCGACAAACATGGAAATTCAAAGGGGTTTAGCTTTCAACAATAGTGGAGGCTCTTATGAACCACCCCAAGGGATGAAATAGTTGGGGGGAGGGGGGTTGCGACAACTGAAAACAAAATGCGAGTTTGCTTGCGGGGGACTGTCTGATTGGCAAAACCCTGAGTTTCTGGTAAAACTGGAACTTGATTTGCAAAAAATGGAAAAGCCGTCGTTTGTCAGAACGAATCTTTCAGCTGCAAGTGTTTGCCCAGCGCTCGTGTACAGAGGGAAATTGCGGAGTGAGAACGCGCTCTAACAGCGAGCCTTGGGAAGCCGAAAGACGGCTCTGCCTAGCCCCGTCCTTACGCACCAGAGGCCTGCTTGTGAAGGGAGAGTTTCTTGTGTGGCAGGCTTGGGAAGCAGTCCTGGCGGGATAGAAGCGCTCCCAGGTGCCGGGGCAAGGGGGGTCCGTTCTGCAGTGTGGGTGCGCTAGGAATAGGGCCACCCGAATGCACAGCACACTGGGGGAAGGGCTCTCTCCTTGCTGCTGTGCACGGAGACGAGTTCCACGCTAGGCACGTGGCTAGCGCTCAGCCCCCGAGCCGGAGAGCACTGCCCAGCTGCACTTAGCTTGCAGGGCTCCCAGGTAGCAGGCTGAGAGCTGAGTGCTTGAGCAACCGCTCAGGAGCCATTCCAGGTCAGCCCAGCCCAAGGCGGGCCGTTCCCAGAGTGAATTAGGTACGTGCCGCGTGGCACCTCGGTGGCTCTGCCAACGCCCTGCTGCCCCAGCTACGCTCCACACGGCCCTGCCACGGCTGCCTGGCAGCGCTGCGAACCCGGCCTCCGCCTGCTCACCCTCTGCCCCGGCCATCTGCGTCCAGAGCCTGAGCAGCAAAGCTTGTCTGTGACGCCGGGGGACGCCTCCCCCAGCACCCGTCGGGGCAACGCAAACGCTGCTTTGGCTTCTCCCTACAGCAGCAGGGATCCTGGGCGGGGAGGCCGGGGGAGTTCGGGAGCCACCGCCCCCGTATCGACGGGTCCCGGACAAGCCCAGGGCAGCACTGCTGGGCGCTGGGAATTAGAGCCCTGTCTGTCCTTGGGTCACTTTACCCCCAGGCCCCCACACCAGTGTCCAGCTGAGCATCCCCTGCTGTGTGCAGCTATTGGCTGGGCAGGGCTCTGAC